>NC_091354.1:12652042-12689542 GCF_038502225.1 Cherax quadricarinatus
TGTTAAAGTGTGAGCAAAGTAACATTTATGAAAGGATTCAGGGAAACCAATTAACCAGGTTTGAGTCCTGGAGGTGGGAAGCACAGTGGCTGCACTCAGAAGGAGGGGTGGAGATACTGCAATTTGAAGGGGACATCTGAACTGTAATGTCGGCATGTCTCTGGCAAGACAAGATGGAGTGATGGTAGGTGGGTGTCAGACGGCCGGTGCGTAATAATAATAATAATAATAATAATTATTATTATTAATAATAATAATAATAATTATTATTATTATTGTTGTTGTTGCTATTAAGCGCCAGTACAAGCCATGAAATTACATTTGATCATCTGTAAATGCAGGTACAAATTTTCTAATTTTCTTAAATCCTCCGTACATGCAGGTACAGGAGAAGTAATTACCTTAGATGATCCGGGTGTGGAGGTAGAGGTGTCGTAATTACTTGAGATCGTCCATAGGTGAAGTTATTTTCTGCTGGTGCATAGCAAAGCCTATTTACAGCATCTGTAAACGGAAGGAAGAAATGGAAGAAGGGAGAGAGAGAGAGAGAGAGAGAGAGAGATAGAGAGAGAGAGAGAGAGAGAGAGATGTAGGGAGGGGTTAGGTGCTTTTCTTAACCTAACCTTGTCAAATCCTGTTAAAAAAAAGTGTGTTGTGTAGGGAAGGAAGGACTGAGATACATAGGAAAGGAGAGCAGGAAGGAGGAGTTAATAACTTTTGTAGATGTATAGGAAGAGAGAGAGAGAGGGCAAGACTACGATAGAAAGTAAGGAAATTAGGAAAGGATAGAGCCAGGTATAGAGGGAAAGAAGGAGGGAGAAGAAGTGAAGGAAGGGCCACACTGAAGAAGTAATCAGTGCGTCATTCATATCGTGAGGGACTAGCAGCATCTGGGTCAAATCTTTCATCTCCTAACAATACACAGGTTAGCCACTTCCGGTCTCACGCCCGAGCCCTCAGCTTCCCCTCCCTGTCATCTCCCATTATCATCTCTCTCACCTCTCTCTACTTGCTCTTTCGTTCTCTACCGTTTCCTCTTTTCTCCCGAAATCTACGCTCAGGTGTTTTTTTTCTTACATAAACTCTGAGACTGCGAGTTGAAGACTGTGGTTGGTGTGTTTGTGTAGTGATGGTGGTGGTTGTAGTGGTTGTAGTGGTCGTTGTAGTGGTGGTTGTAGTGGTGGGTGTAGTAGTGATTGTAGTGGTGGTTGTAGTGGTGGTTGTAGTGGTGATTGTAGTGGTGGTTGTAGTGGTGATTGTAGTGGTGGTTGTAGTGGTGGTTGTAGTGATTGTAGTGGTAGTTGTAGTGGTGATTGTAGTGGTGGTTGTAGTGGTGATTGGTGGCTGTAGTGGTGGTTGTAGTGGTGATTGTAGTGGTTGTAGTGGCGGTTGTAGTGGTGATTGCAGTGGTGATTGCAGTGGTGGTTGTAGTGGTGGTTGTAGTGGTGGCTGTAGTGGTGATTGTAGTGGTGGTTGGTGTGGTGGTTGGTGTGGAGGTTGTAATGGTGGTTATAGTGATGGTTGGTGTGGTGGTTGTGGTGGTTGTAGTGGTGGTTGGTGTGGTAAAGGAAGGTGGTTGTTGTTGTACACTGCTGGTAGCGTGGTTCGAGGAGGGGACTGTGACCCCAGAAACGATTCGTGCCCCTATAGCCACAAGGGTCCCCCGTAACTGCATGGGCCCCCTAGCCGCATGGGCCCCCGTAGCCACAGGGGGCCCCGTGGCCACAGGGGGCCCCGTGGCCACAAGGGGCCCCGTGGCCACAGGAGGCCTCAGGAATGGACCTAAGCTCTGAAAAGAAGTTTTTGTGCGTGTTTTACTCAATAAATTCTTATTTTCTTCTTTCACGTCAGAGCCACTCAACCGAAAGGAGGGAGAGAGAGAGAGAGAGAGAGAGAGAGAGAGAGAGAGAGAGAGGGAGAGAGAGAGGGAGAGAGAGAGGGTAGGAAGCTGGCTTTCAGACGTTGGGTCTCTGACTCAACGATTAACTAAGGTTTTATACAAATGAGCCTTGACTAGAGCGGCTGGAATGCTCTTTGCCGTGAGATCCTTGGAAGCCTTGAGTGGCTGTGATCTGTGATTAGAACGCCTCAAGCTGGTCTCTTAATCCCACTGAGAGAGGGACTGGCGCTGGCCAGTAAGACCTTGTCTCAGTCCCTCCATCTATGGGCGATTGGGTTGAAAGGTAAATATACGTTCTTCCAACGCAATTATATATATATATATATATATATATATATATACATGTATATGTATATGTATATGTAAATGTAATAAGATCACAGTAAACAGGTGATTTCAGAATATGCAAAACAACCACTCTGAAAGAATAGAGAAATTCCAAGCGCTTTCGTGACTACTCACATTATCAAGGAACTATGAAAGTAAAGCATCCAAGGAAGCTATATAAGGGCTCTGGCCAACACCTCACTATCAGATCCCACAACGGTTAAACACCTGACGCGCGCCGGCCCAACTGGACAGGTCCTTTGCACAACTCACCAACAAACTATTCTACCCAAGAAAATTTAAAAATTATTATTTGTCCAGTGTATTATTAAATTCTTCCCAAATTCTATTAATTATAAATGGATCTAATTTATATAAACCAAAGGAAATATTCATATTATTGTCAAAACTGCTTTTTATGAAACAAGATTCAATTATATTCCTGTCGACCATGGACTTGCTTGATACTACTTTCTCAACTTTTTGAAAATCAATTGGATGGTTAAAATCTCTTACATGAATAAATAGAGCATTGGAATCTTGTCCAGTTCTAATGCTATATTTATGTTGTTTTAATCTTAGTTCGAGATTTTGGCCAGTTTGACCGTAATAAACTTTTTCGCAAATTTTACAAGGAATCTTATAGACACATCCATCAGCATTTTGGGGGGAATTCTTTATCAAAAGTTTTTTTTACTGTATCAAGATTTTTGAATACAACTTTAATATTAAAAGTCTTAAGAAGAGAAGGCATATCAACCAAGTTTTCATGGTAAGGGAGAACCAACATATTTTTAGTTGAATAAGGCTGGTTGTCCCTTTTTGGATTGTAAAAAGTATTTCTAGCAACTTTAAAAGATTTATCAGTTACATTTCTTGGGTATTTTAAATCATTACCTATTTCATAAATTTTGGATATTTCCTCATCTATGAACTCAGGACTACAAATTCGTAAAGCTCTCAAAAACATTGATGAGAAAACAGACAGTTTGACTCTATCTTGATGCGAGGAATAATAGTGGACATAGGAACAGTTATTTGTAGGTTTTCTGTAAATTTTAAATTTGAATTCATTATTACCCTTAATAATTAAAACATCTAGAAAAGGCAATGAGTTATTTTCTTCAAACTCAACAGTAAAGTTTATAGAATGGGTTAAGCTATTTAATTTTCCAAGGAAATGGTGCATATCTACATTTTTGGGCATAAGACACAAAATATCATTAACATATCTGAACCATTTAGCTCTATTAGGGAGGATTGTGTTAAGCAACCTTGTTTCAAAAAATTCCATGTATAGGTTACTAAGAACAGGTGAAAGAGGATTTCCCATTGCCATACCAAACTTCTGAGTGTAAAACTTATCATTAAATACAAATTTTGCATCAATGCAAAGTTTAATAAGTTTAATGATAGTAGGAACTGGCAATGGTAAATCATAGTTAACGAGTTCTTCAGATAAACTTAATAAATCATCAACAGGAACTTTCGTAAACAAGGAAGTAACATCAAAACTAACCATGTTGAAATTTAAGTAAGTCAAGGAGCTTAATTTATCAACCAAGTCTATGTTGTTTTTAACATTAAAGTTAGAAATTTTGCCAACAATAGGGCTCAAAATATCAACAAGCCATTTGGATAATTTATATGAAACTGACCCTATGGAGCTAATAATTGGTCTGACTGGATTCCCTGGTTTGTGTGTTTTTATTAGTCCATACATGTATGGCAATGGGAAATCCTCTTTCACCTGTTCTTAGTAACCTATACTTGGAATTTTTTGAAACATATATATATATATATATATATATATATATATATATGTTGGTAGACAAAAACCGCCCAGGGAGGTACTACCGTCCTGCCAAGTGAGTGTAAAACGAAAGCCTGTAATTGTTTTACATGATAGGATTACTGGCGTCTTTTTTTGTCTCATAAACATACAAGATTTCAGGTACGTCTTGCTACTTCTACTTACGCTTAGGTCATACTACACATACATGTACAAGCATATATATACACACCATTCTGGGTTTCTTTTATTTTCTTACTAGTTCTTGTTTATTTCCTCTTGTCACCATGGAAAGTTGAATAATTTCATAGTGGCTGAACTTCACATGCAAATCCAGATTTTGTAATGAACTTGTCTAGCAAAGAGTTTAGTAGTGAACAACAGGCAGCACTAGGGTTTGGATTAAGCTTTGCGCCAACATCTAAAGATGTTAATTACATAAACATAGCAAAATCTTTCTGCATGCTCGAAAAACATGGTGACCTGACGCCCGATATATTTAATGTATGTAAAGGGATGGTATATGGGACTTTACTCTGTCTGGTGCTCCCCAACTGCCCATTAAGATTCACTAAAGCATGCAAGGTGCTCAGTAATGATCACACTTTGCATCTCTCGAGAGGTGATAAATCCAATATTGTTGTTTTAGATAAAATTGAATACATAGGTAAAATGAACCATTTATTGAGTAGTGATAATTAAACTTACGAACCGCTTGTTAGGAACCCCATCGACCAGGCCAATAGCCATTTCAATAAACGTCTTAAAAAGCTATTGAAGGGAAATGATAACCTAATTAAACACTTGTCATGGAGGTCCTCAACTCTTCCAGGCCCTGTGGCCTGGTGGCTAAAGCTCCCGCTTCACACACGGAGGGCCCGGGTTCGATTCCCGGCTGGTGGAAACATTTCGACACGTTTCCTTACACCTATTGTCCTGTTCACCTAGCAGCAAATAGGTACCTGGGTGTTAGTCGACTGGTGTGGGTCGCATCCTGGGGGACAAGATTAAGGACCCCAATGGAAATAAGTTAGACAGTCCTCGATGACGCACTGACTTTCTTGGGTTATCCTGCGTGGCTAACCCTCCGGGGTTAAAAATCCGAACGAAATCTTATCTATATGGGTTGATAAAGACTCATAAACCAGGGAACTTAGGGTGTCCTACTATAAGTTCAATAGGCTTGGCAGCATATAACTTATCTAAATAATTGGTTAAGCTTTGAACTCCCATCGTTGGTAGGATCTCGGAGGCGCATATTAAAAATAATATTGACTTTACTGAAAGACATCAGAAATTAAATGTTTCACACGACTTTACCCACGAATAAAATTACTGAGATGATTAAACTTTGTGTTATGTGATCAATGGTTTTGAAAACCGACAAGTTTATGTAACATATGGGAATTTTTACTTAGGAAATGTTTCGCCACACAGTGACTTCATCAGTCCAATACAAAGCAGAAATAGGTAAGGGGAGGAGTTTGAGGTAATCAGTCCCTCAGCCTGGAATCGATATGTTCAGTCCATCACTCTTGTGGAAAGTACAACATATGGCCGGAGAAGTGACTTGTATACTGTAGACAAGTATACAAGCCAAGTGAGTTTTATCAGTACAGTAAAGAAGTTATTAGAATGTTTTGTAACTGTAGACAGTAGTAGATAAGGCAATCAGTCCCTCAGCCTATATGAAGGTGCTCATCACAGTAGTCTTGTTGAAGATTGGAAGACCGACCATATCTGGAGTATACCTGGAAGAGGGTTTCGGGTGTCAACGCCCCCGCGGCTCGGGTCGTGACCAGGCCTGGACCTGACTACTATTCATGTTTAGAAGAGGGCGACCTGGCTTTGGCAGTGAACTAGCTAGTAGAGTGGCAATGGTCTCTTAACATGACAAAAAACAAATGTTAGCAAAGGCGAACATTTCTCTAGTGTACAAAAAGGCTGTTAGAAAGGGCGCTGTCAGTTTTACAAATGTGCTTTAGAGAACAATAGGAAGAGAACACAGGTGTCAGAGTAGAGAGAAGTATGAACCAGATGTTGTAGATTACATTATTTTGACGAAATTAAAGTTTGATATCCAGAGGATGAATGGATGGACAATCAAATGTGTAAGGGTTAGATTCCCGGGTGGGCAGAATTACAAGAGACGAGAGAGAGAGAGAGAGAGAGAGAGAGAGAGAGAGAACATAGCAACTACACTGAGACGAATTACCGAAGAAAACACACATCAATTTTCATAACCTCAATTTTGTAAAAAGATACGTAAATTAGATTCCTCTTTTGAAGACACTCTTATATTGTTTTGTTTTATGTAGGAGTAAAGTAAACAAGTGAGAGAGATAAGATTATCAGCTTTGTTAGAACCAGAGGTCATATTGTCTTGATAAAGATCCTGGAGAGCGAAACATTGCCACTATACAATGTCATATTAATATCACATGTGTCCTTTTACCTAACATATCGGTAATTCTACCAATATTATCACAACTACATATTCATTCAACACAAATGTTCTTATCCAAACATCACATCAGTTGTGGTATTTATATACAAATTGTTGTTAATATTTCTTATATCAGACAACGCCTCAAACCACAAAATATTTAGACGTTTTAGACATCTAAATATTTTATTCTTTTATTTTCTATGGTAACGTTGTAAGAAAGAGAGTTAGACATGTTTAACTGTTGTATTCCATCACTGGATTGGTTGTACATAAGAAGTAATGATATCTGTTAGCCCGAGCGGGGAGACTTCGCGACGGAGATGAGGAGAAACTCAAGCGCTTCACTATGGGTTCCGTACCTACGACAGCTTCGCAGATTTCGCTAATCTGACTCCACTGCCGCGTTATCATCACTCTCTCTCTCTCGTCTGGGATGTCTAAGACTCAAGTTTCTTGAGTTATATTTACACTGCAAAGATTTTGTTCCCAAAGAGCTGGAGTTATTACTTGGGTTATGAAGATATCGTCAAGCGTTCCACTATGGGTTCAGTAGCTACAAACCATACCTTACTCAAAACTTCAGACCGCGGGTTCAAACCCCACCCGTGGTATGGTTTCTTTGCAATCGTGTCATTACGATTTCGTGACTCGAGTCAGTAGTTACGACAGTGTTAAAGGTTGCCTTCCAGGAGAACTGGAGTTGTTATTACTTGGGCGATAAGGATATCGTCGAGGATTCCACTATGGGTTTGGTAGCAACGGGAAACTTCAAAGGATCCGTTGCAGCAGAGCTGGAGTTAAATACTACTTGGGAACTATCAACTCTAAAAATAAGCCTACTATATAGGACAGTAGAACTAATGAGACTATCTATATACAGAAACACACGGTATATAAAGATATATTTATGTGGCATAAACCTTGGTAATAGATACCGACACGTTGGTTTAGAAAGACATGTAAGCAAACATTTGGATATATTTATCAAAAAACATTTCGGTCCTGTGACCTTGTTCACTTCTAAGGTAGAAGTGTACACGGTAGAGTAGCCATCCCTTCCTACTACTGGGGGTACGAACACTTATATTGCCTTATATTCAGTGGGGAAGCGCTAAATCCGTAAGTATTACGCAGTGCCTAGGTAGATGGTGTGTGATTAATGTGATTAGAGGACTTGATCCATATTTCCTGCATCAAGTCACACTGGAGTTAATGGTAGCATCACCAGATAAGGACCCCTGGATACTCAATGGAATTTACATGAATAGGGCGAAACATCGCATATCCTGTAGCATATAAATACATATAAATAACTTAGAAATATTGAAAGAGTATAAATGTAAAATAAAAAATTTAGAAATGTACTCATTGTTGACGTAACAGCTGATAAACATCACTAGTAATACAATACTTGTGTATGAGTGAAGAATTCTAATCCTAAGAATATACAAACTTGTCCTCAAAAATCCCATTCATGAGTACCGTATAGAGCCTAAATTCCCCACAAAATCCATGCATAATAAGTTTTCCTGAGGATAAATTAAGCAAATAATAATAATAATAATAATAATAATAATAATAATCTTTATTTCTATAAGTTCATGTACAAAGTAGGCACCGAAGATAATTTTTAATCTTAACCCAAACATACACGTACAATTATACAATGGGATAATCCGTCCATACCCACAATACACACCCATCCAATGACATTCCAAGCTGACGTACTTAGTGAACCCAGAGTGGAATGTTTGACGATATCCTCATGGCTGTGTTGAAGACTTCCAGCTCAAGCTGACAGATTTCAGTACCTGATGCACAGAGTAAATTGTGACTGAATATGTAGATAACTGATTCAGAGAACAGACAGGATGGTAAATTAGACACTTGTGCAACACTTTCGTGCCTTTATTGTGGAAATGTTTCGCCTCACAGTGCCACTGGTTTCCACAATACAGATACCCAAGTGTTGCGTCTAATTCGTGATTGAAAATGACAAGGGAGACATTGCTATCTTCTTTTCATCTCGAGACTGACTATGACAGTGAGACATAACTGGCTTTTGTTATCTAATAATTTAATATGACAGGGGAACCATGGCTAACATTGAAACGGCAGGGAAACAAAGCTAGCTTTTATCTAGTGACTGAATGTGATAGGAAAAGATAGCAATGCTTCCCTAACCACTGATTGAAGATGAGAAGTAAATACAGCTATTATTTGATATATGGGATTGAATATAAGAGGGTAACGTAAAAATCATTTGCTGTCTCATGTGCTGGAATATGGCAGGGAAACACTGCTGGCATATGCAATCCTGTGCTGAAATGTGATAGAGAATTATAACAAGCATTTGATATCCTGCATGACAGAAACGTAGCTTGCTTATATCTTGTAATGGAATGAGGGGTAAATAATACCTAGTTTTTGTTATCCTGACACCGTCCTAGTCATTTAGGAGAGAACACTTTTTGTATTCCGCTGTGGTTTAGCGCTTCCCCTTGATTATAATAATAATGTATTCCGCTGGACTACAATTATTGTGAGGGGATGACCCCTGTGATATTGTGTACTCACCTATTTGTGGTTGCAGGGGTCGAGTCATAGCTCCTGGCCTCACCTCTTCACTGACTGCTACTGGGTCCTCTCTCTCCCTGCTCCATGAGCTTCATTAAACCTCGTCTTAAAACTATGTATGGTTCCCGCCTCCGCTACGCCACATTCTAAGGTCTAAGCTATTCCACTTCCTGACAACTCTATGACGGAAGAAATACTTTTTAACATCCCTTTGGTTCATCTGAGTCTTCAACTTCCAATTGTGACCTCTTGTTTCTGTGTTCCATCTCTGGAACATCCTGTCTTTGTCCACCTTGTCTATTCCGCGCAGTATTTTATATGTCGTTATCATGTCTCCCCTGACCCTCCTGTGTGCGTGCGTGTGTGTACAGCCATAGCTTCGATTTTACACACACACACACACACACACACACACACACACACACACACACACACACACACACACACACATACACACATACACACATACACACACACACACACACACACCAAGCAGGGATAACAGGGAGGGCACTACAATGGATCAAGGAATACTTGTCAGGAAGACAGCAGCGAGTCATGGTACGTGGCGAGGTGTCAGAGTGGGCACCTGTGACCAGCGGGGTCCCTCAGGGGTCAGTCCTAGGACCAGTGCTGTTTCTGGTATTTGTGAACGACATGACGGAAGGAATAGACTCCGAGGTGTCCCTGTTTGCAGATGACGTGAAGTTGATGAGAAGAATTCACTCGATCGAAGACCAGGGAGAACTACAAGGGGATCTGGACAGGCTGCAGACCTGGTCCAGCAATTGGCTCCTGGAGTTCAATCCCACCAAGTGCAAAGTCATGAACATTGGAGAAGGGCAAAGAAGACCGCAGACGGAGTACAGTCTAGGGGGCCAGAGACTACAAACCTCATTCAAGGAAAAAGATCTTGGGGTGAGTATAACACCAGGCACATCTCCTGAAGCACACATCAACCAAATAACGGCTGCAGCATATGGGCGCCTAGCAAACCTCAGAACAGCATTCCGACATCTTAATAAGGAATCGTTCAGGACCCTGTACACGGTGTACGTTAGGCCCATATTGGAGTATGCGGCACCAGTTTGGAACCCACACCTAGCCAAGCACGTAAAGAAACTAGAGAAAGTGCAAAGGTTTGCAACAAGACTAGTCCCAAAGCTAAGAGGTATGTCCTACAAGGAGTGGTTAAGGGAAATCAACCTGACGACACTGGAGGACAGGAGAGATAGGGGGGACATGATAACGACGTACAAAATACTGAGAGGAATTGACAAGGTGGACAAAGACAGGATGTTCCAGAGATTGGACACAGTAACAAGGGGACACAGTTGGAAATTGAAGACACAGATGAATCACAAGGATGTTAGGAAGTATTTCTTCAGCCACAGAGTAGTCAGGAAGTGGAATAGTTTGGGAAGAGATGTAGTGGAGGCAGGATCCATACACAGCTTTAAGCAGAGGTATGATAAAGCTCACGGTTCAGAGAGAGTGACCTAGTAGCGACCAGTGAAGAGGCTGGGCCAGGAGCTTGGACTCCACCCCTGCAACCTCAACTAGGTGAGTACAACTAGGTGAGTACACATACACACACACACACACACACACACACACACACACACACACACACACACACACACACACACACACACACACACATTTGCTCCTACGGAGCACCGCGAGGTAGGAAGTCATCCCAACAAATAAATTTATCGTATCACAAAGAACAAGCAACAATAACATAAACAGTGTCATTGTCAAGCCCAAAACTTCACTGTCATTCCTTCTAATTATTTGTCTTGCTTCATCACTGTGTGTGTGTGTGTGTGTGTGTGTGTGTGTGTGTGTGTGTACGTGTACTCACCTATTTGTACTCACCTATTTGTGGATGCACGGGTTGATGCACAGCTCCTGGCCTCTCCTCTTCACTGATCGCTACTAGGTCCACTCTCTCCCTTCTCTAAGAGCGTTATTGTACCTCATCTCAAAGCTGCATATAGGTCCTGCATGTGTGTTTGTGTCCCTACCTATTCACGTGTGACTGGTTTCTCTGGCGTCCTATCTCTGTCTTACATATCCTTAAATCTGCGTATAGTGTTTGTGGGGAGGGGAATGACTGCGTCTTGTTCTTGGTACGGTTTCTTGTTTCTCGTCGGAGTCACAGAAAACTGCCTTCTCATTTCTGGTATTTTAATGTCAATAAGAAAATCCCTTCCACTGTGTCACTCACAAGACCTCTCCTACGGTGTCACTCTCACAAGACCTCTCCTACTGTGTCACTCTCACAAGACCTCTCCTACTGTGTCACTCTCACAAAACCTCTCCTACTGTGTCACTCTCACAAGACCTCTCCTACTGTGTCACTCTCACAAGACCTCTCCTACTGTGTCACTCTCACAAGACCTCTCCTACTGTGTCACTCTCACAAGACCTCTCCTACTGTGTCACTCTCACAAGAACTCTCCTACTGTGTCACTCTCACAAGACATCTCCTACTGTGTCACTCTCACAAGACCTCTCCTGCTGTGTCACTCTCACAAGACCTCTCCTACTGTGTCACTCTCACAAGACCTCTCCTACTGTGTCACTCTCACAAGACCTCTCCTACTATGTCACTCTCACAAGACCTCTCCTACTGTGTCACTCTCACAAGACCTCTCCTACTATGTCACTCTCACAAGACCTCTCCTACTGTGTCACTCTCACAAGACCTCTCCTACTGTGTCACTCTCACAAGACCTCTCCTACTGTGTCACTCTCACAAGACCTCTCCTACTATGTCACTCTCACAAGACCTCTCTTACTGTGTCACTCTCACAAGACCTCTCTTATTGTGTCACTCTCGCAAAACCTCTCCTGTGTCACTCACAAAACCTCTCCTGTGTCACTCTCACAAGACCTCTCCTACTGTGTCACTCTCACAAGACCTCTCCTGCTGTGTCACTCTCACAAGAACTCTCCTACTGTGTCACTCTCACAAGACATCTCCTACTGTGTCACTCTCACAAGAACTCTCCTACTGTGTCACTCTCACAAGACATCTCCTACTGTGTCACTCTCACAAGACCAAGCTTCCAAGTTTCTCGAGTGTTTTACTTCGTGAGGGTTCCTTACTGGTGCTGCGTACTCGGAAATAGGTCACACACACAAAGTGAAGAGTGTGTTGGCTGATTCTTTGTCATAGGTTCCTGAATGCTATTGTTTTCTTAGTGAGTTTAGTCTTCGCTGCTATGTGTGTTTTTGTGTGTACTCACCTAATTGTCGTTGCAGGAGTCTAGACTCAGCTCCTGGCCCCGCCTCTTCACTGATCGCTACTAGGTCCTCACTCTCCCTGCTCCATGAGCTTTATCATGCCTCGTCTTAAAGCTATGTATGGTTCCTGCCTCCACTACATCACTTGCTAGACTATTCCACTTCCTGACAGCTCTGTGACTGAAGAAATATTTTCTAGCATCCCTTTGACTCATCTGAGTCTTCAACTTCCAATTGTGTCCCTTTGTTTCTGTGTCCCATCTCTGGAACATCCTCTCCTGTGTGTGTGTGTGTGTGTGTGTGTGTTTGTGTGTTTCAGGCGACAGGCTCTGCAAAATGATTATTCTTGGGCCATATTCTTTAACTACTTCTGTGAGGTTTACTTCCAACAGATGGTATTGTATTTGTGGGTTTCTTCCCACTGATGGTACTGTGTGTGTGGTTTCATCCCACAGATGGTACTGCTTCTGTGGGCTTCCTCCTACAGATGGTACTGTTTCTGTGAGGTTTTTCTCATACAGATGGTTCTGTTTCTGTGGGGGTTTTCCCTTACAGATGGTACTGTCTCTGTGAAGTTTCCTCCTACAGATTTCACTGTCGTCTGTTTTCTTTCCCGATTAAACTCCAAAAACCATTGATTTCAACCCTTTTTGAAGGGTGTCCAAGTCCTTTTTGAAGAGTGTCCAAGTCCACATAAGGTCGACTTTAATTCCCCTTCTCCCCAGACTGTCTTCTACCTATTATTTTGACATCAGTTGCAAACAAGGACAGACTGAGGTCACTTCCTGAAGTCTGGAACCTTCATGAAGTACACTATACGTCAGACTCGGAAGCCTTGAAATTGAAATCAGTTATGTAAGAAAGACTGAGAGAGGAAGGTCGTCCATCAGTGACCCAAAATTCCAAAATTTAGTCCAGAACTGATTCTTGTTAAGCTTAGCTGTTACTATCCCATACTAAAGCTTTATATCTTACTATCATATACTAAAGCTTTGTATCTTAGTTACTGTCCCATACTAAACCTTTATACCTTGGTTCCTATCCCGTCCTTAAACTTTATCTGTTAGTTACTATCCCATCCCTAAGCTTTATATATTAGTTACTATCCCATCCCTAAGCTTTATCTGTCAGTTACTATCCCATCACTAAGCTTAATATTCCTTACTAAAGCTTTGTCTCTAAGTTACTTTGTTTATCTTCTGTTTAAGTGTTCGTTTATCCTTGCTGATACTCCTAATACCCCGACTTGTTTCACTTAATTATCAAGTAACCTTCTATGTGGCAACGGTTGAGAAGTCTTCTTTCAGGCTTTGCAATATGCTAGTCATTCATTTGTCCTGTAACAAATGTCGTTGTTTGCGTGTTGCGCTTGCTGGGGATACTAGTCTAAATTACGGAACGGGATTCACCTGCCTTTTCAATTATCATCATGGGGGGGGGGGGCGCTAAGATCATGGGTTCAAGGTCCCACCAGCTCCGTGATTTGCTTGTAATGGTGTTATTACTATTCCGTGAGTTATTGGTGTGTTCAGAGTGTCCTGCTTGCCATATACTTTGTGGTATGCTAAGAGTATGTTATATTTTATTCGCTGTATAGCCCTTGTGGCTTAGCGCTTCTTTTTGATTATAATAATAATATATTTTATTCATACAGATATGCCCTCCCGACCAGTGAAGCAGGTGCTAAGGGTATAGTGATTAGGGCCTCCTTATTATTCTAACACCTTGGTTCAACCAGCCAATGACAAGGAAACCCGTCAAAATTGTGAACCGATGTGGTACACTCGTCAATCAATATTGGCAGACTTATCTCTAAATCTGGTAGCAACAGTTCTCACCGTGTCTCTTGCTTGCATCTGCCTTATTGTACATGTAATCTGTATATATTGTACATACCCACTTGCTGTTTGATGAAGGAAATATAAGTATTTAATCTGCAGCCTTTTTTTCTAGTTCCTTGGTTACCGTGCTACAACCAGGTGTGCAGGCCACTAGATTACACCTGTGTTCGTAATAATTAGTATCACGTTTGGTATCTGAGCTCTGGTACCACACTCGCCATTCATGGTTAAAGATTTGTGTAAAGATCTGTGTAAGTTTAAAGATCTGAGTAGGTATTACACCGTGAGCTAGTGAGAGAACACCGGGTCCTCGCAGCATCTCTCGTCTAATACACTTTAGGCTAGTACAAATTTCTCTGAAATTATTTGTTTACAAAATCGAAGGTGAAATGTTTCTTGGGTTCAGAGCGACACTGAACTTGAGCCAGCATCACGATATTCCCAGGAAGGGTGCGTTGATGCGAGTCAAGGGTTCTTGATCCAAGAAAACTGAGCTATTCGCTAAACCCTACGGGTGTAGTGGAACTACACCCGTAGGGTTTAGCCACGTGAATATAATAGTAATAGTATTAAACTCAATATAAGTCTTAATAAACGACTCTCAATGAAAAAATTATCACCAACAATAACAATACTTCTACTACTACTGATGATAATAATAATAATAATAATAATAATAATAATAATAAAAATATGAAAATAAGTATATAAAAATAATATGAAAAAAATATTTTAAATTAAAAATTATTTTTATTATTATTAATGTTTGAGGCCCCTGAAGGGGAGGAAAGCGACTTCCTGGTGTTGAAGTCAAGTGAGAACCTTAGCAAGTAACCCCGGACACCTCAGCAGGTAGCGGTGGCTCAGGCAGGTGAGCAGCGTACGGTAAAGCGAACGTGATTTACGGCAAGATTCGCCGGCGTTTATTCCCGTGGCGATTGTGCGTCCACCACTTGATAACTAAACACGCATTAAGGCGATACAAAGGGGCGCCGTGGGACAGGGGAGTGTCCCTTTTGACTGGTTGCTAGGCGATGCTAGAGTCTAAACAGGTGCTAGTGGCACCTGTGGGTCGCCAGGGGGAAAGGAGTGTCGTAGAGAAAGTTTTCTTTCTTCCTACGATTCATGCCACGTCTTGACTTGGTAAATACACAAATAAGCGGCACATAGGAGAGAGAAGCTCACGACAACGTTTCGGTCCAACTCGGACCATTTACAAAGTCACACTCTCCTCTCTCCTATGTGCGGAATTATTCGCATTGTTCCAGTCACTGTATTGTACCTTTTTGTTCCTTCTTGGCTAGATAAAGATCGCCAATAAGTGAAACGTAGTCAAGAGTCTTTACAAAGTGTTTCTGAATTACCACACTTGACAGCACTCTTTGCTAGTCAGACCAGGTGCTGGAGAGCCGTTTGTTGACGGGAAGAACCTCTGATCTCATCTGCGGGTGATGCTACCTCGGCGCCCCTGAGTTATGAATTTATTTGTCAGGGCTTAGCTCTCTAGATGAGTATTCAGATGCGGAGTTTAGTGCCTCGGCGCTCATCCCGGGGGATAATTTCGGAGTGAGGAGAATACTGAAGATTAATTATGGACCGGTGAGGCAGGAGCTGGTGTTAGGGAGGTTACTGTGACGCTGATGTCAGGGTTTGGGAAGCTGGTGTCAGGTTTTGGGGCGCTAGTGTCAGGGTAGTTACTAGGACGCTGGGTTTAGGGTGGTTACTGGGACGCTGGTGTCAGAGTGGTTACTGGGACGCTGGTATCAGGGTGGTTACCGGGACTCTGGTGTCAGGATGGTTACCGGGACTCTGGCGTCAGGATGGGACTCTGGGCTGAGAGATAGTTCATTCATCTTCTGTTGTTATTATCGCCTCATACGCGGTACCGAGTACAATATATAAGGCGCACCTACTAGCCACCGTACTGGTGGCTAGTGGTGGGGTTCGGAGTGCACTGGGAGAGGGGTCAGTTCTCCTCTTCTGGGATCATTGTATAATTACTGTATTGAAAATCTCACTTCCTGACACCATACGCCTCAACCTTACATTCTAGGTCCTTCGTTTTCTATGCCTCTCGAAAAACAAAATATTGCTAGCATAGACACGCGCGCACACACACACACACAAAGATACCTGAACAGGCTGGGCACGTGGTCCAGGAACTAGCTACTCGAATTTAACCCCGCCAAATGCAAAGTCATGAAGACAGGGGAAGAGCAAAGAAGACCGCAGACAGAGTATTGGCTAGGTGGCCAAAGACTGCAAGCCTCACTCAAGGAGAAAGATCTTGGGGCGAGTATAATACCGAGCACGTCTCCGGAAGCACACATCAACCAGATAACTGCTGCAGCATATGGGCGCCTGGCAAACCTGAGAACAACGTTCCAATACCTCAGTAAGGAATCGTTCAGGACACTGTACGCTGTGTACTTCAGGCCCATACTGGAGTATGCAGCACCGGTTTAGAACCAACACCTGGTCAAGCACGTCAAGAAATTAGAGAATGTGCAAAGGTTTGCAACAAGGCTAGTTCCGGAACTCAGAGGTATGTCCTATGAAGAAAGGTTAAGGGAAATAGGCCTGACGATACTGGAGGACAGGAGGGTCAGGGAAGACATGATAACGACATACAAAATACTGCGAGGAATAGATAAGGTGGACAAAGACAGGATGTTCCAGAGATGGGACACAGAAACAAGGGGTCACAGTTGGAAATTGAAGACTCAGATGAGTCAAAGGGATGTTAGGAAATATTTCTTCAGTCAGAGTTGTCAGGAAGTGGAATAGTCTGGAAACTGAGGAAGTAGAGGCAGAAACCATACATAGCTTTAAGATGAAGTATGATAAAGCTCATGGAGCAGGGAGAGAGAGGGCCTAGTAGCGATCAGTGAAGAGGCGGGGCCAGGAGCTGAGTCTCGACCCCAGCAAACACAAATAGGTGAGTACACACACAAAGGGTAACAGTAAAGGATGAGATGTTATAATGGGGAAGAGTGACAAGTGGAGGTCCGCAGGGATCGCTTTTAGGACCATCACTACACAACCCAGCACACAAGAGAATTGAACTTATGACGACGTTTCGCTCCGACTTGGACCATTAATTGTGTGACTCAATAGTCCAAGTCAGACCGAAACGTCGCCATAAGTTTCTGTCTCCTACGTGAGGGTTATAACTGTATTGTTTGTTGCAACCCCTGAATGGGTTACAATGATTATGTATATATAATGTATATTACCTTTTCATTTAATTTTATATTGCTTATATTTGCGATAATAGCTAAATCGTAAATGTATGACTTTATATTATTATTTGACTGTTATATTGTTATTTAGCTTATGTTGTTAGGGTGTGTATAAAATGTGCTCAGTAAGTCTTGATTGTCAAACTACTGTAATTATCGCTTGTCGCTCGTTATACTGCCGGCTTCTGAGCTGCAGTTGTCCACGTAGCTATCACGTGATCGAGGGGGGGGTGTCCTCACCTCTTGTGAAGTAGTCAGTCTGCTGGAGACTCGCTTGGTGGTTGGACAGATTGTCTGTCTCATTATTCTTGTTAGTTCTGTAGAACTTTGTTCACAGAACATTGTATAGACTTTGTGATTTTCGACGTTGTACTGAGGTTGTGTGTCACATTGACACTCTGAACATCTCAGGTCCTTAGCTATAGCTTCTGACCTAATTTTGTACTGGTTCCTGTGTATTGTCACAGTCACAGTTTTACCTATGCTGAACAAAGATTCAGTATTATGGGAGTTTTGTAACTTTTGTGGAGGATCTGCAGATGGTCCCTACTTAGTGTCGTTATATTATCTCCTTGTTCCTGATTCTGTGTCGCAGTCGCTTGATATTGCATTGCTATTGGGCTTAGCATTCTTTGTTGTTCAAGCAGACTGTTCGGGTTGCCAGTCGGTCAAGAAGTTAGTTTATTTGAGGACTTTGTCAGTCACTTGTTTAAGTCTTATTCGAGTCTTGAGACATAGCTAACTACTTAAGAGCACTTACACGCATACACACACTTGTACATATTTGTAATATCTTATTAAATGTTATTGTACCTGACGGTACTTAAGAATTATAAATGTGATATGTGCTTTCAGCACAATAATATTGAACTCGAGAGATTGATTTTATTTTGATTGCTGTAATTAATTTAATTTGATAATATACCTCTAGACAATAAATTTATTAAATTTTAATTTCTCTAGTTAGTAGCCTACCAGTTGTAATCCTAAAGCACTATTAAACCATACTGAATTTTAATGGATAATTGGACAAGGATACTGACTACTTGTTACGAAAACCCAGTAACAGGCTGGATGCTAGAAGGGCAGTCCTTTCTAGTATTCACTGGAGATCTCTAAGCTTTTAGAATCGCGTTTTTTGTAACATTGTTCCATTCACGGTATTGTGACTTCTTGTTCTTTAGAACTATTCCTGTTACCAAGATATGTACATGACATTTGATTACTGTCGATGGAAAATTAATAGGAAGAATAAGAACAGGGACAGTGATGAACTCTAGGGAGACCTCCAAGACTGCATATAAGGTCAAACAAGCGGATTCTTGAGTTCAACCTAAACAAATGCAAGGTTAGCACGCTTTGGAAAAGGTGAGGGAAGACCAGACAGTGAGTACAGCATGAGCGGAGAGAAGTTGCAAATATCAGCATATCACCAGAATATATATATATATATATATATATATATATATATATATATATATAATATATATATATATATATATATATATATATATATATATATATATATATATATATATATATGTGTGTGTGTGTGTGAGTGAATTTCTAAGCGCTTTCTTGATTTCTCACATTATCAAAGAACCAAACCTCAGAAGAGCGCTGAGGAATTTAAATGAATCTTGCAGATCCTTTATATGACATATATTACGTCAGTCACTGAGCCCGTGGACCCAGCATGGAGCCCACATCTGATAAAGCAAATGAAACTCACATATGGTCCAAGATTTGCACCCAGACTAGTACCAGAACCGAGATGCATGCACTGTGAGGAGAGGCTGATGGAAATGAACCTGACCATCTTGGAGGAGAGAAGAACGAGTGGAAGACCTGATTACGACAGAAAATCTTAAGGCTAAATTAAGAGGACCAGGATCAAGGGACACAGGTACAGCTAAAGACTCAGACGAGCCATACTGATGTAAGGAAGAATTTCTTCAGTTTCAGGACGGTTGAAAAGTGGAATGACTAGGATGAGGCAGTGGTGTAGACAAACTCAATACACAGCTTCATGTGTATGATAAAGCCCAAATCAGTGATACACCAATGTCTGGAAGGAGGGTGAAGAAATCTGCTGCTACACAAGTGCCTGGAAGGAAGGTGGAGAAGCCTGCAGCTACACCAGTGTCTGGAAGATGAAAGCCTGCAGGTGTAGACCCGCTACACCTGCACAAGATGTCCTTGAGGTCAAAGTGACACTTGACCAGTAATGCTGATACCCATGAATAGCCTTTATTGTACTGGAGCACAGGGGTTATTATCCCCTGACCACTTGCATTGTAGTTAGGACGACGAGAACCATATGTCGTTGTGTTGACTATGTTACGGTGACCACTGTACGATGTCGCACCTAAGGAGGTAATCGCCGATAACACACGTTTATAGATGAGTGTTGTGGTGTTTGGCGACACGCTCACTGTAACCTGCGAGTAGCAAATAAAACTCGCAGGTGTCGGAGTAGAGCTTCCTGTCACAGTAACCCAGTCTCACAGTAGCCGCAGCTGCTACTTTGTGTTCCGTAGACCCATCCTCTGCAGAACTAATTGTTCACATGTTGAAGAATATAGTGATAGACATTATAATAACTTAAGTGACATGACAAGATTTCTTATTAATGAAAATAAGATACCAGATATATTAAGCAAATTTCCTAAATCTTTTTATATACAAAAGAACTGTAAATGTAAATTCAGATGTACTCCTGTTAACCCTTTTGGGGCCTAGTTCCTTGACCTTTTGTGTATCCATATGCTCTTGCGCTGCCCTCCATAGGGTGGCTATAGGGTGCACAATAAACTACCCACTCCGGTGGCAAAATTTCTAACCCTCAGGGCTGAGCTAAAGTATATAGAGCCACAGGACTAAAAACTAGGCCTTAAGATAGGTAACAGGAGTACATTTAGTTGAGGAAGATACATATTCAATAGATAGGTATCTTTATTCCGAAACGTTTCGCCTACACAGTAGGCTGCTTCAGTCTAACTCGAAGAAGGCAACACAAGCAGTTGAGGTGTAAAGACAATGTAATTAGTCCATCACTGTCGAAGACGTGTGCTTTCCTCTCACCATGAGGCGGGCCAAAACGACATGGGTTCGAGTCCTCGGCTAGTCGCAGTGTTGTTATTGATTAAATACCACTCGTTCGTGGTAACAGATATATATATATATATATATATATATATATATATATATATATATATATATATATATATATATATATTATGTCGTGCCGAATAGGCAGAACTTGCCATCTTGGCTTAAATAGCAACGCTCATCTTGCCATATAGTACAAGTGAAAATTTGTGTATGCAATAATTTCGCCAAAATCATTCTGAACCTAACGAAAAAAATATATTCGATTGTGTTTGTTTAGTATTAAATTACTGTAAACAAATCTAATATATATTTAGTTGAGTTAGGCTAAAATAAATTGTTCTTGTTATAATAAGGTTAGGTAAGTTTTCTAAGTTCCTTTTGGTGCAAAATTATAAATTTTTACATCAACATTAATGAAAAAAATATATCTTTAAACTTATAAGAGAAAATTTTAGAAAGGACTTAATTTTAAATGAGTTCTTGCTAATTGACCAGTTTTACATATTCGGCACGACATATATATATATATTACCTATAACTAAACCCCTTTCTATACAAAGTTCAATCAAAGGGCTCCCATTATCATTTACACCTGGCACCCCAAACTTACCTACCACACCCTCTCTAAAAGTTTCTCCTACTTTAGCATTCAGGTCCCCTACCACAATTACTCTCTCACTTGGTTCAAAGGCTCCTATACATTCACTTAACATCTCCCAAAATCTCTCTCTCTCCTCTGCATTCCTCTCTTCTCCAGGTGCATACACGCTTATTATGACCCACTTCTCGCATCCAACCTTTACTTTAATCCACATAATTCTTGAATTTACACATTCATATTCTCTTTTCTCCTTCCATAACTGATCATTTAACATTACTGCTACCCCTTCCTTTGCTCTAACTCTCTCAGATACTCCAGATTTAATCCCATTTATTTCCCCCCACTGAAACTCTCCTACCCCCTTCAGCTTTGTTTCGCTTAGGGCCAGGACATCCAACTTCTTTTCATTCATAACATCAGCAATCATCTGTTTCTTGTCATACGCACTACATCCACGCACATTTAAGCATCCCAGTTTTATAAAGTTTTTCTTCTTCTCTTTTTTAGTAAATGTATACAGGAGAAGGGGTTACTAGCCCATTGCTCCCGGCATATATCGATTAGGACTTGGTTTACTTGGTCCCACTTTATGTTTTTGTTATTGAAGTTGAATTTGGTAAATGCTCCCTCGTGACTAATCTCATTATGTCGGTCTGGGGCTCCGCGCATACATGTCTGAACCTCAATTATGTTGTGATCTGAGTATATTGTTTTTGATATGGTGACATTTCGTATCAGATCATCATTGTTAGTGAAGATGAGGTCTAGTGTATTCTCCAGTCTAGTAGGCTCTATTATTTGCTGGTTTAAATTGAATTTTGTGCAGAGATTTAAAAGCTCGTGTGAGTGTGAGTTTTCATCAGAGCTGCCTCCTGGTGTTATTACTGCAACAATATTATTTGCTATATTCCTCCATTTTAGGTGCCTTAAGTTGAAATCCCCCAGGAGAAAGATGTTGGGGGCAGGAGCTGGAAGATTTTCCAGACAGTGGCCAATTTTTAACAGCTGTTCCTGGAATTGCTGGGATGTTGCATCTGGAGGCTTGTAGACTACCACAATGACTAGGTTTTGGTTCTCGATCTTTACTGCTAAAACTTCCACTACATCATTTGAGGCATTAAGCAGTTCTGTGCAAACAAGTGACTCTGCAATGTACAGGCCAACCCCCCCCCCCTTATGCCTGTTCACTCTGTCACATCTGTATAGGTTGTAACCTGGGATCCATATTTCGTTGTCCAAGTGATCCTTTATGTGGGTCTCTGTGAAATCCGCGAACATTGCATTTGCCTCTGCAAGCCGTCCACGGATGAAAGGTATTTTGTTGTTCGTTGCTGGCTTTAGACCCTGTATATTTGCAAAGAAGAATGTCATCGGACTGGTGGTATTGTTGGTACTGGGGGAGGGGACTTTTTTCCGGCATTAGTATCTGTATCTGATAATGTACAATAAGATATTGTTTCAGACTATGGAACAATGCTCTTCTCCAGACTGAGGGACTGACCACCTAAAAACTTTAAGGGTGATGGACTGATTACATCGTCTTCAAGTCTCTTCTGCTTCTATCAACTTTTCTGTACTCGACTGAAGAAGCCTACTGTGTAGGCGAAACGTTTCGAAATAAAGATACCTAACTGTTGCATATGTGTCTTACCTAACAACCTGTCGGTATTTTTATACCATTTTAATGTACAATAAGATCATGTTCAAGCAAGAGACACGGATGAACAGATGAAGCATCTACAACCAGAACAGAGGTAAGTCTGTACATTTTGCTTCACGAGTGCACTGACGTCGCTTCACAGAATTGATGGTCTTCTCGTGACTGGCTGGATGAAGTGAGCTGTTAGCATAACAGTGGGGCTCCTCCTGCTATACTCTTAACTGCCGGTTCACTTTGTGGGAAGAGCAAGTCTATACATGCGTCGCATAAATTGTAATATACTCTTCACAAGCCACACCTCGTGTTAGCGCAGTGGATTATACATCGACTCGGCCAAATATCAAATTTGGAGCTACTCAGATTAAACTTATGGGTTATTATCCTTCTTGTATAATAAAATACAAGGAATGGTTGTAATTATAACCGGTAAGCCAGCGTATGGTCTCGGTCAGATGTCCAAAAGCTGTGTGTCATGGCTAAGACCTTACCTATCCTATGGAATATATTGTCAGTAATATTTTGAAGTTTATCAGATAAAACCTTCTTTAGTTACTCAAAATAAATGAAAAATCACTTTGTTTAGTAAAATTGGTAAAATCAAACTTACGCCACTTTAAAGCAGCATGAACCTTACGCTCAGAAAACCACTCAAGTGGAGAAAATTTGAAGCCGATCAGATGAATCATTCTCCAGTTAACATACAGATTACAAATATTCCTAATTTTTTAACTATTTTTTCTATATTTGGCTTACACACACACACACACACACACACACACACACACACACACACACACACACACACACACACACTAACTCAACAGACACTATAATGTCCCTAAGTTGCACCAGCCATTAAATATTGCAGTTATTCTGAAGAGCCGCATTAAAATTTATTTAACGTGATTTAACGGAAATAAATATGACACACTATTTTACACATAAAATGGCCAAATCTGCTCCTACACACTTGAATTACACTCTCCATCGTCTTCAGTTAAAAGGCACATTTTTCTGAACGTTTTTAGGTAAGCCGCTGGAAGTTATCCCAGCCATTTTAGGATGTTGAAAATGTTGAAAATCGTTTATAACAGCGATAAATTGAAGAATAAGATACGTGCAAAAGTCGAGTGTCTTTATTGTTGACTGAAATCCTTGGCCTATGCAGTAGGCCTCTTCAGTTATATACAGAGGCTGCAGGCCATTCTGGGATGCTAGGAATAACTTCAACTTCTCTGGTCATAGAACACGGACACACGCAAAATATTCCAAGACTTTAGTCCTAGTTACCGTGCACAAGTGCTGAAATTTTTTTATGCCAATTCCATGACGTACTGTTGACTTACGAATGAAATATAAAGCAAAGGTTGGAGGGGGGAAAGGCAAGGGGAAAAAATCCAAACAACCACTTCAGAAGGTCTTCCTCTGGGGACACTTGATTACCACTTAAAATGACAATAACCATACCATCTACATTACAGCCACTACCACTACTACAAGTACTACTACTATCACCGCCTCCACAACTACTAGTACTAATAGCAGTAATACTGCTATTAATATTACAACTACCACCGTCTCCACCATCACCTTTACTACTGCAACTAGTAGTACTACCACTACTACTAGTAGTACTACCACTACTAGTAGTACTACCACTACTAGTAGTACTACCACTACTAGTAGTACTACCACTACTAGTAGTACTACCACTAGTAGTACTACCACTACTAGTAGTACTACCACCACTACTAGTAGTACTACCACCACTACTGGTAGTACTACCACCACTACTGGTAGTACTATCACTACTAATAGTAGTACTATCACTACTAATAGTAGTACTACCACTACTAGTAGTACTACCACTAGTAGTACTACCACCACTACTAGTACTACCACTACTACTAGTAGTACTACCACTACTACTAGTAGTACTACCACTACTAGTAGTACTACCACTAGTAGTACTACCACTACTAGTAGTACTACCACCACTAGTAGTACTACCACTACTAGTAGTACTACCACTACTAGTAGTACTACCACTACTACTAGTACTACAACCACTACTAGTACTACCACTAGTACTACCACTAATACTAGTGCTACCACTACTAGTACTACCACTAATACCTAGCAGTGCCACCACCACCACTAGTACCACCAATTACTAGTACTACCACCACTAGCACCACCACTCACTAGCAGTACCACCACCACTAGTACCACCACCACTACTAGCACCACCACCACTAGCAGCAGTACCACTCAATACCAGCAGTACCACCAACCAGCAGTAGCAGTTCACCACCCCACTAGTAGTACTAGCACCACCAGTAGTAATACCACTGACTACAGTAGTACTACCACCACTAGCAGTACTCACAACCAACAGTAGCATTACCACCACTAGCAATTACCCACTACAACTAGTACTCACCACTCAGTGCCAGTAGTACTCACCACCATGCCAGTAGCACTCACCACCACTGCTAGTAGTACCACCACCAGTAGTACCACCCACCACTACTAGCACACTCACCACCACTAGTAGCACCACCACCACTAGTAGTACTCACCACCACCACTGGCAGTACTATCACCACCACTGGCAGTAGTACTACCACTAGTACTCACTACTAGTAGTACCAGCAATACTGTCACCACTAGCAAAGTACTTTCAACACCACCACTAGTAGTACTTCACCACCACTACTGGGGCAAATTACCTCACATCACTAGCAGTGCCTACCAATTACCAAAGTACCACCACCAGCAGTACCACCACCTGCAGTACCACCAGAAGTGCAGTACCAATTAGCAGCACTAGTAGTGGCAGTACCATGGTAGCACTACTAGTAGTGGGCAGTACCATTAGTAGTGGTGGCAGTACCACTAGCAGTGCAGAAGTACTCACTAGTAGTAGCACTACCAGTAGCGGCAGAAGAATTACCCAGCGGCAGTAGTACCACCATATTGGTGGTGCTACTCACTGCAGTCAGGTAGCACTAGTTAGCAGCAGCACCACTAGCAGCAGTGGCAGCACTCACTGGGCGGTGGCAATACTACTAGTGGCGGCACTACCACCAGCAGCGGCAGCACCACCAGTAGCCAGTATGTGCACCAATAGCAGCAGCACCACCACAGCAGCACCACCAATAGCAGCAGCACCACCAGCAGCAGCACCACCAGCGGCACTCACCACCAGTGGCACTACCACCAGCAGCGGTGGTAGTACCACCAGTAGTGCGGCAGTACCACCAGTAGTGGCAGGTAGCACCACTAGCAGTGGTGGCAGTACCCACCACCACCAGCAGCACCACCACCGCACCACCACCACTAGTGCAGTACCACCACCAGTACCACCACTCACTATAGTACTCACCAATTAGCACCACCACTACCAGCAATTACCAATTACCAGCAGTACCACCACCACTAGCACCACCTCCGCCACCAGCAATACCAACACTGCCACTACAGTAGTGGCCAATCTCCACTACCAGCAGCACCACCACACCGCCACTAGTAGCACCACCACCACTAGC
Source organism: Cherax quadricarinatus (assembly GCF_038502225.1). Lineage (NCBI taxonomy): Eukaryota > Metazoa > Arthropoda > Malacostraca > Decapoda > Parastacidae > Cherax > Cherax quadricarinatus. The sequence continues at coordinate 12,678,352 of NC_091354.1, forward strand.
ATTACCACCACCAGCACCACCACCACTAGCAGCACCACCACCAATTAAAGTACCACCACCACTAGCACTCCACCACCTCACCAGCACCACCACCAGCAGTACCACCACCACCACTAGCAGTGGCCACCACCCCACCACTAGTACTACCCACCACTACTAGTAGTACTAATATTCACTAGTAGCAATTCACCACTACCAGTAGTACTACCACTACTAGTAGTACCACCACCACTGGGCAGTACCACCCACCACTAGCACCACCACCACACCAGTAGCAATTACCACTACCACTAGCAGCACTCCACCACCACTAAGTAGCAGCACCACCAGCAGTGCACCACCACCACCACATTAGTACCACCAGTAGTACCATTAGGCAATTGGCTCACTCACTAGTAGCACTACCACCACCAGCACTACCACTACTCTAGCAGCAGCAATTACTCACCAATAGCAGCAATGCCCACCCCACCACCACTAGTAGCACTACTACCACTAATAGCAGCACTACCACCCACCACTAGCAGTAACATTACTCACTACTAGTAGTACTCACCACCACTCTGTGCAGCAGCACCACTAGGTACTACCACAACCACTAGCAGCACCACTACCAATAGCACCACCACCAATTACCAGTAGTACTCACCACCACTAGCAGCACTGGTCTCACCACTAGCAGCACACCACCACCACCAGTAGCAGTACTGACCACTAGCAGCACTACCCACCACTACCATTAGTACCATCACCCTTCAGTAGTACCATTACATTACCACTCATCAGCAGTACCATTAGTTCACCAATTACCAGTAGCAATTATTAAGTACCACTAATTACCAGTAGTTCACACCACTCACTAGCAGTACTACCACTACTACTCAGTAGTACTACTACCAGCAGCAGCACCACCACCAGCAGCAATCACCACCACCAGCAAAGTATTCACCACCACCACCAGCAGCAGCTACCACCAGCAGCAGCACCACCAGCACCACCACCAGCAGCACCACCACCACCAGCAGCAGCACCACCAGTCACCACCACCAGCAGCACCACCAGCACCACCAATTACCAGCAGCAGTACCACCATCACCACCACCACCAGCAGCAGCACCACCACCAGCAGTGCACCACCACCAGCAGCAGCACCACCACCAGCAGCAGCACACCACAGCAGCAAAGCACCACCACTAGCAGCACCACCAGTAGCACCACCACCAGCAGCAGCACCACCAGCAGCACCACCACCACCAGCAGCAGCACCACCAGCAGCAATCATCACCACCAGCAGCACCACCACTCAGCAGCACCACCACCACCAGTAGCACTACCACCAGCAGCACCACCACCACCAGCAGCACCACCACCAGCAGGCACCACCACCACCAAGTAGCACCACCACCAGCAGCACCACCACCACCAGCAGCACCACCACCAGCAGCACCTCACCACCACCACTAGCAACACCACCAATTTACCAGCAGTAGCTGAATTTCACCAGCAGCACCACCAACCAATTGAAGTAGCACCACCACCGACTGACTAGCAGCACCACTACCACCAGTGCGCAAAGTACTCACCACCACCACTAGTAGTACCTCACCACCACTCACCAGTAGTCTTCCACCACCACTACCAGTAGCACTACTCAATTACCACTAGTAGCACTACCACTACTACTAGCAAGTAGCACTACTACCACACCAGCAGTACCACCACTACCAGTAGTAGTACTACTACCAGTAGTACCACCACCACTAGCAGCAGTACCACCACTAGCAGTACCACTCCACCACCAGTAGTACTACCACTCACTACCAGTAGCACCACTCACCAATAGCACTCACTAATAACCAACAGAAACACCATCACCAGCAGTACCACCATCTCACCACTACATGGCGACCACCACCAGCAGCAACCACCACAGCAGTACTCACTACCAATAGCAGCACCACCACCAATAGCACTACCACAACCACTAGCAGCACTACCACCACCACTCAGCAGCAGTACCACCACCAGTAGCAGCACCACCACCAGCAGCACCACCACCACTACCAGCAGTGTCATCACCAATAGGTAGTACTACCACCACTACTAGTAGTACTACCACTACTAGTAGTACTACCACTACTACTAGTAGTACTACCACCACTACTAGTAGTACTACCACCACTACTAGTAGTACTACCACCACTACTAGTAGTACTACCACCACTACTAGTAGTACTACCACTACTACTAGTAGTACTACTACTAGTAGTACTACCACAACTACTAGTAGTACTACCACTACTAGTAGTACTACCACCACTACTAGTAGTACTACCACTACTTCTAGTAGCAGTACTACTACTACTAGTACTACCACCACTACTAGTAGTACTACCACTACTACTAGTAGTACTACTACTACTAATAGTAGTACTACCACTACTAGTAGTACTACCACTACTAGTAGTACTACCACTAGTAGTACTACCACCACTAGTAGTACTACCACCACTACTAGTAGTACTACCACCACTACTAGTAGTACTACCACCACTACTATTAGTACTACCACTACTAGTAGTACTATTAGTACTACCACTACTAGTAGTACTACCACTACTACTAGTAGTACTACCACTACTAGTAGTACTACCACTACTACTAGTAGTACTACCACTACTACTAGTAGTACTACCACCACTACTAGTAGTACTACCACCACTACTAGTACTACCACCACTGCTAGTAGTACTACCACCACTACTAGTACTACCACTACTAGTACTACCTCTACTACTAGTAATACTACCACTGCTACTAGTAGTACTACCTCTACTACTAGTAGTACTACCACTGCTACTAGTAGTACTACCACTACTAGTATTACTACCACTACTAGTAGTAGTACTACCACTACTAGTAGTACTACTACTAATAGTAGTACTACCACCACTACTAGTAGTACTACCACCACTACTAGTAGTACTACCACTACTACTAGTAGTACTACTACTACTAATAGTACTACCACCACTACTAGTAGTACTACCACTACTACTAGTAGTACTACTACTACTAATAGTACTACCACCACTACTAGTAGTACTACCACTACTACTAGTAGTACTAATACTACTAATAGTAGTACTACCACTACTACTAGTAGTACTACTACTACTAATAGTACTACCACAACTACTAGTAGTACTACCACTACTACTAGTAGTACTACTACTACTAATAGTAGTACTACCACAACTACTAGTAGTACTACCACTACTACTAGTAGTACTACTACTACTAATAGTAGTACTACCACAACTACTAGTAGTACTACTACTACTAATAGTAGTACTACCACTACTACTAGTAGTACTACTACTAGTAGTACTACCACAACTACTAGTAGTACTACCACCACTACTAGTAGTACTACCACCACTACTAGTAGTACTACCACCACTACTAGTAGTACTACCACCACTACTAGTAGTACTACCACCACTACTAGTAGTACTACCACCACTACTAGTAGTACTACCACCACTACTAGTAGTACTACCACTACTACAATTTCTCCACTCACCTCAATTTTCCGTGTCTTGTCTTATTCCTTTCAACCTTTCCTCTTCTTTTCCATTTTAACTGACTTGTTTCTTGTTCCCCTCCACCCTCTTCCCTTCACTCTCCTCGCCCTTTCCCCTTCCCTCTCTTCCTCGCCGCCTCCCATTCCTCTTCTCATCCCATCCCCTACTTCCCCTCTTCTTTTCTTTTCTTTTACCTTGCTTCTATATCCTCTTCCCCTTGAAATCGCTCCTTTTCCCCTCTCCATCTCCCCTTCTTCTCTTATCCCCTCCTCTCCTCCCTATCTTCCCTCTTTCCCTCCCTATCTTCCCTCTTCCCCTCCCCATCTCCCATCTTCCCCTCGCCATCGCCCCCTCCTCTCCCCATCTCCCCTCTTCCCCTCCCCTCCTCCTCCCCTCTTCTTCATCTCTTTCCTAATTAATAATCACAGAATCCGATGGCTCGCGATCCTAATTAAAAAATCTAATTATAAAAAAGGCTAATTACCCTGGTGGAATATGACAATGGTGGGTGGGAGAGACGGTGGGACTGGGTGGGTGGGAGAATGAGGGTGGGACTGGGTGGGTGGGAGAATGAGGGTGGGACTGGGTGGGTGGGAGAATGAGGGTGGGACTGGGTGGGTGGGAGAATGAGGGTGGGACTGGGTGGGTGGGAGAGTGGGTGGATCTGGGTGGGTGGGAGAAAGATTGAGGACCTGGGTGGGTGGGAGAAAGAAGGTGGTTCTAGGTGGGTGGGAGAAAAAGGGTGGACCTGGGTGGACAGGAGAAAGAGAGTGGACATGTGTAGGTGGGAGAAAGAGGGTGGATCTAGGTGGGAGGAAGAAAGAGGGTGCACCTGGGTGGGTGGAGACAACGGGTGGACCTAGGTGGGTGGGGGAAAGAGGGTGGGACTGGGTGGGTGGGAGAAAGGGTAGACTTTGGTGGGTGGGAGAAAGAGGGTGGGCCTGGGTGGGTGGGAGAAAGAGGGTGGAACTAGGTGCGTGGGAGAAAGATGGTGGACCTCGGTGGGTGGGAGAAAAAGGGTGGACCTGGGTGAGTGGGGAAAGAGAGTGCACTTGAGTGGGTGGAGAAAGAGGGTGGACCTAGGTGGGTGGGAGAAAGAGGGTGGACGTGGGTGGGTAGGTAAGGGAAAGAGAGTGCATCTGCAATAGTGAGAGAAAGAGAGTGGGCCTGGGAGGGCGAGAGAGAGGGTGGACCTGGGTGGGTGGGAGAAAGAGGGTGGACCTAAGTGGGTGGGAGAAAGAGGGTGGACCAGGGTGGGTAGGGGAGAGAGCGTGCTCCTGGGTGGGTGGGAGAAAGAGGGTGCACCTGGATGGGTAGGAGAAAGAGGGTGCTCCTGGATGGGTGAGAGAAAGAGGATGCACCTGAGTGGGTGGGAGAAAGAGGTTGCGCCTGTGTGGGTGGAAGAGGGTGGGCTTTGGTGGGTGGAAGAAAGAGGATGGGACTGGATGGTTTTCAAAACTGACGTCACACCTGGGGTAACAGCATCTTATTTCATCCAGATACATTACTAGGGAGAAACCAAGAGAGAGAGAGAGAGAGAGAGAGAGAGAGAGAGAGAGTGAGCATCTTGTAGGCCAACATTAGAGGTTTCATTACTAATGGAGAGCTCACACACAGTTTTGTGAACACTCGACGTCCCAACATGATAGCTGTTGTTGAAACATTTTTGGACGACAGGACTCCAGAAAATTTTGTAAGAATTGCTGGCTACACCTCATGGATGAGAAGAGACAGACAAGGGCAAGGAGGAGGTGTTACTGTGTGCTTCTCTAAAAGTGTATATGCCCAGCACATTGATGTTGCCATTCCTACTCATCTTGAAATGATGTTCTTCAAGCTATACATAAACACTAGTACCTCTGTACTAGCACAGAAGACAACACTCAATACCGAAGAATCCTGGAATCATCACTTATCTCTATATCCAACAACTTTAACCAGAATAGTGGCTTCTATAACATAGCTGAACCACTTGCCAAGAAACTTCTTCATCGCTATCCCACATAAGAACACTGTAGAAGGTCTGCTCATATACTTATCCAATCTCCCTTCCAAGCTACCCAAGATTTTAGACTCTATAACCCCACTCGGTACATCATCAGATGCAGCATTCTCCACCTGACCCAGCATTCTGAACCTGACTATAAATACCCCAGGTAGATCTGTTTGTGACTTGAAAAAGCTCACTGTGTGGGCGAAACGTTGTCAATAAAGGATCACATTACACTGCATGTGTGTTTATATTTCCATCGCATGTGCAATGTATAGACACCGGTGGCAACATGCAGACCCCATCAACTTCCTAATGGAAAATATGGACTCTCTTCTGCTACAACACAACTGTCAACATATCATAATTGTTGGTGACCTCAACCAACACCTTATATAGAGGGACTTTGATGACCATGCAGTATCTGACATGAGAAACTTTGTTGCATTCCCTACTCACATCTCTGGCTCCTTCCTTGACCCAATAGTGAGTGATCTAGCAGAAGGTATAGTCACCTGTCAACCCCTCGGCTACTTTGGATCATCTGACCACAAGGCTGTTTTTACGACACCTAAGATCCCAACAGAACGAGGTGAGGAGTCCACACGCACAACCTGGCTATGGGAAAGAGGTAATTGGCCAGCCCTTTGCTCTGAGCTCGCCATCACCAATTGGAATGCCCTTCTCCAAGGGGATGTTGACAACCAAGTGAAAGCCTTCACTGGACACATCCTTAATCTACAACAAGAACACATTCCTCTCCGGCAATATGTGACGAAACCTTCAAATCAGCCTTGGTTTGGCTTTCGTTGTAGAGAGGCTGCTGCTGCTAAGTACAAGGTATGGCGAAGGTATAAGAGACACCCTACCACCTATAACAGGAACTTGCACAGGCAAGCCTGTAGGCATATGGGTGACGTTCAAAAGTGGGCCATCGCTAAATGGGAGGTGGATACAAAAAGAAAGCTAGCATCAGGTAGGATAGGCTCCAAAACCTGGTGATCTCTGGTCAAGGACAGGAAAGGTTATCTGCCTGATGAACTCATTCCACCTCTAAATCGACAGGATGGGAACACCTCTGCTAGTAGTCAAGAAAAAGCGGACCTCTTTGCTGAACACTTTGCTACCAAAATGCAAGTTCCTGATCCAGCAAGGGACCCTCCTTGGCTAGCTGCAAGAACTGTGTCAAAACTGTCAGTGGTGACAAGGCAGGAGGAGGTGCATTTCCTTCTCAAATCGCTTGACCAAGAAAAGGCTGTGGGCCCAGACAAGTTGAGCCCAAGATTGCTGAGAAGATGTGCAGACCAGCTAGCAGCACCTCTAACTCGCATCTTTCAGCACAGCCTAGTACAGTGTAAATGGCCTTCTCTGTGGAAAGAGGCAAATGCAGTCCCTGGTCACAACAAGAAGAGCAGAGCAGACATCAGCAACTACAGACCAGTGTCACTCCTGTCAATTACAGGCAAGCTCCTTGAGACAATAATCTCAAGACAAACGAGAAGAGTTTTTTGACTACCAATCACTACTTTGTGACCGTCAATATGGCTTCAGGAAAGGCTACTCTGCTGCTGATCTGTTGTTAAACCTCTCCACTAAGTCATCTGTGTGGTAACACTAGACATTGCTGGTTCTTTCGACCGGGTGTGGCACCAGGGCCTCTTAGCAAAACTGCAAGCTCTGGGAACTGCAGGATCTACGCTATATCTCCTCAGCGATTACCTTCATGGTAGATCTCTAAGGGTAGTTCTCAATGGAACCAAATCAGCAAGACATCCTACTGGGGCAAGTATTCCACAAGGAAGCGTGCTGGGACCATTGTTATGGAATGTCTACTTCAATGACCTTCTTTATCTCATCCCAGAATATCATGCACATGCAGACTACTGTACAATGATATTCACTTATCCAAGAGAAGAAATGTCAACTGCTCTAAGCTACATCAATCATCAGCTAAGAGCTATATCAACTTGGGGAAATAGATGACAAGTAATATTTGCGCCTGAGAAAACACAAATGATGATCTCTAGGCACCATGATGGTAATGCCAGTGCAGTAGTAAGGATGAATGGGAGGGAGTTGGCACCTGAGGAAGAAGTTGATATCCTTGGGGTGAAATTTGACTCTAAACTGACCATGAAGAACCACGATGTAAACTTTAAAAACAAGGCAGCCAGGAAGTTTACAGCACTTCGCCGTATCTCGTATCTGCTTGACAGTAGGGGTTGCAAGATTCTGTACGAGGCACAAGTACGCTCACACCTTGAGTATGCTCCACTTTCTTGGTTTACCTGCCCCCCCCCCCTCTCATCTGGGACTGCTTGACAGAATAGAGAACAGAGCAAGACGTCTCATCTCTCGCCTGGACCCATCCTGGATAGATCTGTCATTTCAGCAGAGCCTTCAACACAGGAGGGATGTGGGTGGCCTTACTGTTATGTACAAGGCCAATATTGTCAAAGTGCCACACTTGGATCCACTTCGAGGACAGCAAGAAGCAATCTTCTATACCACAAGACGGGCAGAAAGCAGCAACTTCACTCTGGCTGTATCCTTCTCCAGAACAACACTTCGTCTGAGATCATTTATCCTGAGGATGACTCGAGTATGGAACACATTCGTACAGCATTATGATGTCAACGAAATAAAGTCAGTTGAACAAATGAAAATGCTGGCCCATAGATGGCTCCAATTTCATCCTGTTCCCTACTTGTATGTTTCATAACAATAAAAATGCTTTCAAATGAGCTGATGTAGGTAACAGCTCTTAGTTTGTCAATAAAGTTAGATATACTTAACCTGTAAATAGCTTGTCGATAAAGCTAGGATCCTTAACCTAACCTTGTCAAACCCTGTGTAAAAAAAAAAAGTGAGAGAGAGAGAAAGAGTGAAAGAGAGAATGAAAGAGAGAGAGAGAGAGAGTGAAGGAGAGAGAGAGTGAAGGAGAGAGAGAGTGAAGGAGAGAGAGAGTGAAGGAGAGAGAGAGTGAAGGAGAGAGAGAGTGAAGGAGAGAGAGAGTGAAGGAGAGAGAGAGTGAAGGAGAGAGAGAGTGAAGGAGAGAGAGAGTGAAGGAGAGAGAGAGTGAAGGAGAGAGAGAGTGAAGGAGAGAGAGAGTGAAGGAGAGAGAGAGTGAAGGAGAGAGAGAGAGTGAAGGAGAGAGAGAGAGTGAAGGAGAGAGAGAGTGAAGGAGAGAGTGAGAGAGAGAGAGTGAGAGAGAGAGAGAGACTGCTATCACCCAGAGTAAAAATATGACTGGAGGATTAGTGACTCATTAGGTCTGGTGCTCAGTTGTAGGAAAAGAAATATATGTGTGTTTTATTGCTTGAAAAGTCTTATGTGTTGGAAGGTTTAATGGGTTGGGGAGTGAGGGAGGAGGGGATGGTGGGAGGGGTTGTAAAGAAGAGGGATTGAGGGGTATGGGAGTGGGGTGAGGGGAGTGAGGAGTGATTGTGTAGTGCAGGAAGTTTTGCCACGTGACATTTGGAGTGTGTGTGTGTGTGTGTGTGTGTGTGTGTGTGTGTGTGTTTGTAATTCGTGCCGAACAGGTAAAACTTGCGATTTTGGCTCAAATAGCAACGCACTTCTTGCCGAATAAGTCAAGCGAAAATTTGTGTATGCAATAATTTAGCAAAAAAAATTTGGCAAAAAATATTTCATTGCATTTGTTTATTGTTAAATTATTGTAAACTTATATAAAATATATTCAGTTAGATTAGGCTAAATTAAATTGCGCTTGTTATAATAAGGTTAGGTAAGTTTTCTAAGGTTCTTTTGGTACAAAATTATTAATTTTTATATTAGCATAAATTAAAAAATAAATCTTTAAATGTATGAGAGAAAATTTTAGAAATGTCTTAATTTTAAATGAGTTCTTGCAAACTGACCAGTTTTACTTATCCGGCAGGACATATATATATATATTATATATAAATATATTATATATATATATAATATATATATATATATATATGTATATATATATGTATATATATATATATTCTTTCAACACACCGGCCGTATCCCACCGAGGCGGGGTGGCCCAAAAGGAAAAACGAAAGTTTCTCCTTTTACATTTAGTAATATATACAGGAGAAGAGGTTACTAGCCCCTTGCTCCCGGCATTTTAGTCGCCTCTTACAACACGCATGGCTTACGGAGGAAGAATTCTGTTCCACTTCCCCATGGAGATAAGAGGAAATAAACAAGAATAAGAACTAGAAAGAAAATGGAAGAAAACCCAGAGGGGTGTGTATATATGTGCTTGTACATGTATGTGTAGTGTGACCTAAGTGTAAGTAGAAGTAGCAAGACATACCTGAAATCTTGCATGTTCATGAGACAGAAAAAAGGACACCAGCAATCCTACCATCATGTAAAACAATTACAGGCTTTCGTTTTACACTCACTTGGCAGGACGGTAGTACCTCCCTGGGTGGTTGCTGTCTACCAACCTACTACCTATATATATATATATATATATATATATATATATATAAGTGCACCACTCACCCTTTTCCCCTCATCAATTCTATGATTCACCTCATCGGTCTATGAAAGATGAGGTTAATCATAGAATTGATGAGGGGAAAAGGGTGAGTGGTGCACTTAGGAGTCTGTGGAGACAAAGAACTTTGTCCTTGGAGGCAAAGAGGGGGAATGTATGAGAGTATAGTTTTACCAACGCTCTTATATGGGTGTGAAACATGGGTGATGAATGTTGCAGCGAGGAGAAGGCTGGAGGCAGTGGAGATGTCATGTCTGAGGGCAATGTGTGGTGTGAATATAATGCAGAGAATTCGTAGTTTGGAAGTTAGGAGGAGGTGCGGGATTACCAAAACTGTTGTCCAGAGGGCTGAGGAAGGGTTGTTGAGGTGGTTCGGACATGTGGAGAGAATGGAGCGAAACAGAATAACTTCAAGAGTGTATCAGTCTGTAGTGGAAGGAAGGCGGGGTAGGGGGCGGCCTAGGAAAGGTTGGAGGGAGGGGGTAAAGGAGGTTTTGTGTGCGAGGGGCTTGGACTTCCAGCAGGCATGCGTGAGCGTGTTTGATAGGAGTGAATGGAGACAAATGGTTTTTAATACTTGACGTGCTGTTGGAGTGTGAGCAAAGTAACATTTATGAAGGGGTTCAGGGAAACCGTCAGGCCGGACTTGAGTCCTGGAGATGGGAAGTACAGTGCCTGCACTCTGAAGGAGGGGTGTTAATGTTGCAGTTTAAAAACTGTAGTGTAAAGCACCCTTCTGGCAAGACAGTGATGGAGTGAATGATGGTGAAAGTTTTTCTTTTTCGGGCCACCCTGCCTTGGTGGGAATCGGCCGGTGTGATAAAAAAAAAATATTGATGATATTTAAATATACATCTCTTTCTTATCATTTGCACAACATCCACGCACATTCAGACTTCCCACTTTGATAATTTTCTTCTTCTTACCCTTTTTAGTAATCTTTACAGGAAAAGGGGTTACTAGCCCATTGTTCCCGGCATTTTAGTTGACTTTTACAACACGCATGGCTTACGGAGGAAAGATTCTTATCCCACTTCCCCATGGATATAAAAGGAAAAGTAATAAGACCAAGAACTAAGATAAAATCAAAGAAAACTCGGGTAAGTGTGTATA
>NC_091354.1:12692042-12909542 GCF_038502225.1 Cherax quadricarinatus
AACACATGATTAACCAGCACACGGTGGACCAACACATGATTAACCAGCACACGGTGGACCAACACATGATTAACCAGCACACGGTGGACCAACACATGATTAACCAGCACACGGTGGACCAACACATGATTAACCAGCACACGGTGGACCAACACATGATTAACCAGCACACGGTGGACCAACACATGATTAACCAGCACACGGTGGACCAACACATGATGGACCAGCACACGGTGGACCAACACATGATTAACCAGCACACGGTGGACCAACACATGATTAACCAGCACACGGTGGACCAACACATGATGGACCAGCACACGGTGGACCAACACATGATGGACCAGCACACGGTGGACCAACACATGATTAACCAGCACACGGTGGACCAACACATGATTAACCAGCACACGGTGGACCAACACATGATTAACCAGCACACGGTGGACCAACACATGATGGACCAGCACACGGTGGACCAACACATGATGGACCAGCACACGGTGGACCAACACATGATTAACCAGCACACGGTGGACCAACACATGATTAACCAGCACACGGTGGACCAACACATGATTAACCAGCACACGGTGGACCAACACATGATTAACCAGCACACGGTGGACCAACACATGATGGACCAGCACACGGTGGACCAACACATGATGGACCAGCACACGGTGGACCAACACATGATTAACCAGCACACGGTGGACCAACACATGATTAACCAGCACACGGTGGACCAACACATGATTAACCAGCACACGGTGGACCAACACATGATGGACCAGCACACGGTGGACCAACACATGATGGACCAGCACACGGTGGACCAACACATGATGGACCAGCACACGGTGGACCAACACATGATGGACCAGCACACGGTGGACCAACACATGATTAACCAGCACACGGTGGACCAACACATGATTAACCAGCACACGGTGGACCAACACATGATTAACCAGCACACGGTGGACCAACACATGATTAACCAGCACACGGTGGACCAACACATGATTAACCAGCACACGGTGGACCAACACATGATTAACCAGCACACGGTGGACCAACACATGATGGACCAGCACACGGTGGACCAACACATGATTAACCAGCACACGGTGGACCAACACATGATTAACCAGCACACGGTGGACCAACACATGATTAACCAGCACACGGTGGACCAACACATGATGGACCAGCACACGGTGGACCAACACATGATGGACCAGCACACGGTGGACCAACACATGATTAACCAGCACACGGTGGACCAACACATGATTAACCAGCACACGGTGGACCAACACATGATGGACCAGCACACGGTGGACCAACACATGATGGACCAGCACACGGTGGACCAACACATGATGGACCAGCACACGGTGGACCAACACATGATGGACCAGCACACGGTGGACCAACACATGATGGACCAGCACACGGTGGACCAACACATGATGGACCAGCACACGGTGGACCAACACATGATGGACCAGCACACGGTGGACCAACACATGATGGACCAGCACACGGTGGACCAACACATGATGGACCAGCACACGGTGGACCAACACATGATGGACCAGCACACGGTGGACCAACACATGATGGACCAACACATGATGGACCAACACATGATTAACCACCACATGGTGGACCAACACATGATGGACCAGCACACGGTGGACCAACACATGATTAACCAGCACACGGTGGACCAACACATGATGGACCAGCACACGGTGGACCAACACATGATGGACCAGCACACGGTGGACCAACACATGATGGACCAGCACACGGTGGACCAACACGTGATGGACCAGCACACGGTGGACCAACACATGATGGACCAGCACACGGTGGACCAACACATGATGGACCAGCACACGGTGGACCAACACATGATGGACCAGCACACGGTGGACCAACACATGATGGACCAGCACACGGTGGACCAACACATGATGGACCAACACATGATGGACCAACACATGATTAACCAGCACATGGTGGACCAACACATGATGGACCAGCACACGGTGGACCAACACATGATTAACCAGCACACGGTGGACCAACACATGATGGACCAACACATGATGGACCAACACATGATTAACCACCACATGGTGGACCAACACATGATGGACCAGCACACGGTGGACCAACACATGATTAACCAGCACACGGTGGACCAACACATGATGGACCAGCACACGGTGGACCAACACATGATGGACCAGCACACGGTGGACCAACACATGATGGACCAGCACACGGTGGACCAACACGTGATGGACCAGCACACGGTGGACCAACACATGATGGACCAGCACACGGTGGACCAACACATGATGGACCAGCACACGGTGGACCAACACATGATGGACCAGCACACGGTGGACCAACACATGATGGACCAGCACACGGTGGACCAACACATGATGGACCAACACATGATGGACCAACACATGATTAACCAGCACATGGTGGACCAACACATGATGGACCAGCACACGGTGGACCAACACATGATTAACCAGCACACGGTGGACCAACACATGATGGACCAGCACACGGTGGACCAACACATGATGGACCAGCACACGGTGGACCAACACATGATGGACCAGCACACGGTGGACCAACACATGATGGACCAACACATGATGGACCAACACATGATTAACCAGCACATGGTGGACCAACACATGATGGACCAGCACACGGTGGACCAACACATGATTAACCAGCACATGGTGGACCAACACATGATGGACCAGCACACGGTGGACCAACACATGATGGACCAGCACACGGTGGACCAACACATGATGGACCAGCACATGGACAAGCACATGGTGGACCAGCGCATGGTGGATCAGCACACGGTGGACCAGCACACGATGAACCAGCACATTGTGGCCCAGCACATGGTGGATCAGCACACGGTGGACCAGCACATGGTGGCCCAGCACATGGAGGACCAGCACATGGAGGACCAGCACATGGTGGACCAGCACATGGTGGACCAGCACACAGAGGGCCAGCACATGGGCCAGCACATGGTGGGCCACCACATGGACCAGCACATGGTGGATCAGCACACGGTGGACCAGCACACGATGAACCAGCACATGGTGGCCCAGCACATGGTCGATCAGCACACGGTGGACCAGCACACGATGAACCAGCACATGGTGGACCAGCACACGGTGGACCAGCACACGATGGATCAGCACACGGTGGACCAGCATATGGTGGACCAGCACATGGACCAGCACACGGTGGACCACCACACGGTGGACCAGCACACCATGGACCTGGACCAGCACATGGACCAACACACGGTGGACCACACGGTGGACCAGCACATGGTGGACCAGCACACGGTGGACCAGCACACGAAGGACCAGCACATGGTGGACCAGCACACGAAGGACCAGCACATGGTGGACCAGCACACGATGGACCAGCACATGGTGGGCCAGCACACGGTGGACCAGCAGACGGGGGACCAGTACACGGTGGGCCAACACTTGGTGGACCAACACATGGTGGACCAACACATGATGGACCAGTACTCGGTGGATCAGCACACAGTGGACTCTGTTGCATCATCCAGCACACAGTGGACTCTGTTGCATCATCCAGCACACAGTGGACTCTGTTGCATCATCCAGCACACAGTGGACTCTGTTGCATCATCCAGCACACAGTGGACTCTGTTGCATCATCCAGCACACAGTGGACTCTGTTGCATCATCCAGCACACAGTGGACTCTGTTGCATCATCCAGCACACAGTGGACTCTGTGTGTGGTGTGTGTGTGTGTGTGTGTGTGTGTGTGTGTGTGTGTGGTGTACTCACCTATTTGTACTCACCTATTTGTGGTTGCAGGGGTCGAGTCTTAGCTCCTGGCCTCGCCTCTTCACCGGTTGCTACTGGGCCCTCTCTCTCCCCGCTCCATGAGCTTTATCAAACCTCGTCTTAAAACTGTGTATGGTTCCTGCCTCCACTACGTCATTTTCTAGGCTATTCCACTGCCTTACAACTCTATGACTGAAGAAATACTTCCTAATATCTATCTGACTCATTTGTGTCTTCAACTTCCAATTGTGGCCTCTTGTTTCTGTGTCCCCTCTCTAGAACATCCTGTCTTTGTCCACCTTGTCTATTCCGCGCAGTATTTTATATGTCGTTATCATGTCTCCCCTGATCCTCCTGTCCTCCAGTGTCGTCAGGCCGATTTCTCTTAATCTTTCTTCATAGGACATTCCCCTTAGCTCTGGAACTAACCTTGTCGCAAACCTTTGTACTTTCTCTAGTTTCTTGACGTGCTTTATCAAGTGCGGGTTCCAAACAGGTGCTGCATACTCCAGTATGGGCCTGACATACACGGTGTACAGTGTCTTGAACGATTCCTTACTAAGGTATCGGAATGCTGTTCTCAGGTTTGCCAGGCGCCCATATTCTGCAGCAGTTATCTGATTGATGTGTGCATCCGGAGACATGCTCGGTGTTATACTCACCCCAGGATCTTTCTCCTTGAGTGAGGTTTGCAGTCTTTGGCCACCTAGCCTATACTCTGTGGTCTTCTGTGCCCTTCCCCTATCTTCATGACTTTGCATTTGGCAGGATTAAATTCGAGAAGCCATTTGCTGGACCAGGTGTCCAGTCTGTCCAGGTCTCTTTGAAGTCCTGCCTGGTCCTCATCAGATTTAATTCTCCTCATTAACTTCACATCATCTGCAAACAGGGACACTTCTGAGTCTAACCCTTCCATCATGTCGTTCACATATACCAAAAATAGCACTGGTCCTAGGACCGACCCCTGTGGGACCCCGCTCTTCACAGGTGCCCACTGTGATACATCATTACGTACCATGACTCGTTGTTGCCTCCCTGTCAGGTATTCTCTGATCCATTGCAGTGCCCTTCCTGTTATGTGTGTGTGGTGTGTGGTGGTGTGTGTGTGGTGTGTGTATGTGTGTGTGTTTGCAGTTATTGCACTTATCCCACACCAATGCTGGCTGGCACGCTCCAACATGGCCCACTGCAACACTGGTGGACAAGGCTGAGGGCCACTGCTTACACGGCCCTGAGAGAGGGCCACATTGGTTGTGTCAGGCTGGTGCCACCACGCTGGTGACGTCAGGGTGGTGCCACCAAGCTGGTGATGTCAGGCTGGTACCACCACGCTGTCAGGCTGGTGCCACCACGCTGGTGATGTCAGGCTGGTGCCACCAATCTGATGATGCCAGGCTGATGCCACTGTCAACACTATAGCAGGAGGCAACCTCTCCTATCAATTTATCAACACAAACTTCACAGCTGGGAGACATTCTGGTGATGTTACTTTGAATGATTACTCCAGCAGGGAATGATTACTCCAGTCAGTGGATGATTACTCCAGTCAGTGGATGATTACTCCAGTCAGGGGATGATTACTCCAGCAGGGAATGATTACTCCAGTCAGGGGATGATTACTCCAGCAGGGAATGATTACTCCAGTCAGGGGATGATTACTCCAGCAGGGAATGATTACTCCAGTCAGGGGATGATTACTCCAGCAGGGAATGATTACTCCAGTCATGGAATGACTACTCCAGTCAGGGAATGACTACTCCAGTCAGGGAATGACTACTCCAGTCAGGGAATGATTACTCCAGTCAGGGGATGATTACTCCAGCAGGGAATGATTACTCCAGTCAGGGGATGATTACTCCAGCAGGGAATGATTACTCCAGAAGAGAATGATTACTCCAGTCAGGGGATGATTACTCCAGCAGGGAATGATTACTCCAGAAGGGAATGATTACTCCAGTCAGGGGATGATTACTCCAGCAGGGAATGATTACTCCAGTCAGGGAATGATTACTCCAACAGGGAATGATTACTCCAGAAAGGAATGATTACTCCAGTCAGGAAATGACTACTCCAGTCAGGGAATGACTACTCCAGTCAGGGAATGACTACTCCAGTCAGGGAATGACTACTCCAGTCAGGGAATGACTACTCCAGTCAGGGAATGACTACTCCAGTCAGGGAATGACTACTCTAGTCAGGGAATGATTACTCTAGTCATAGAATGATTACTACAGTCATAGAATGATTACTAGTCATAGAATAATTCCTCCAGTCACAAAATAACTACTACACTTATAGAATGACTACTCCAGATGTAGAATGAATCCGGATATAGAATGTCGTAAGGGTAGCCAGTAGTGTCTGTCTAACGCTTAGCGGGTCGTGGGATGGACCATCTCTCACCTGTCCTGGACCCTACTGAGTTTACCGCCCCACAAAATGTATAATAATCTTGAACTGGAGTATAGTGTGCTCTCCTGAAATGCAACGTAGATAAAAAGAGAAATGGCTTAAAACTGCAATCATTTCTATCTCAAATGGTGGATTTGCAGACATGTTTATACCTGTTTTCAGCAGTGTTGCAACCACAATGCTCCATTTTGCACTTGTCAACACTGTGGTTCGTCTGAAATACTAATACACTCGGGAAAAGATGCGCCCTTGTTTTGTTTTTTTCCGGCCTCAAAACATCAAAGAATTTTTGTCTATTTTCGATTTCGTAAAATTGTGAAAAGAAGTGGATGACGGTGTGTTGGTGTTCTCTGGCTGTGATTTGCCACTAGGACGCTCCTACTCACTACCACTCGATGTTCTGCTATGGGTGAACCAGGTGTTGGTCCTGGCCTTAATTTGGTTTAATCAATTGTGGGTATAACTATAACCATGATTTTTAAAGGGGTGGACCGGTAAGCCAGCGGAAGGCCTCGGTCACATGACTAAAATTTCCAGAAATAAAAAAGGCACAACACCGAGACTGGAGCAATATACAAATAACCCGCACATAGAAGAGAGGAGCTTACGACGACGTTTCGGTCCGACTTGGACCATTGATGGTCCAGGTCAGACCGATTTATAAGAGGAATAATACTGAACTAAAGGTAAGGAACTTTCGGTCGTGTTTTTTTTTTTTTGTATTTAGAAAAGGATTATGACAGCATACATAGAGTAGCAATAGTAAAGAGTTTTTAATGTGGATAGTGAAGCTCAGGTTAGGGTATGTGGGAGAGAGTGGGATTATTATCCAGTAAAAGTAGGTTTTGGACAGGGATATAGGATGTCTACATGGTTATGGATGGGATTGTAAAAGACGTGAATGCTGGAGTGTTGGCAAGAGATGTGGGATTAAAAGCTAATGAATCTTATGCAAAGTGAGAGCCATCACAGTTGATTTTTCTTGTTAGTGGCACAGAAGAAAACTTGCAAAGGTTAGCAGAAAAATTTGGATGGGTATGTGAAGGAAATAAAAATGAAGATGGAAAGAAGCAAAGTGAAGAGAATAATACAAAAATCAGGGAACTGAAGGATTGGATAACAGATTGGAGGGAGGGAGTATGGAGGAAGTGATTCAGATTGGAGTGGACATGTTGGTAGATGAGTGTATGATAGGTCAGGTGAACCACAGAACTGTTGAGTGGAGTACTTACCTAATTGTGGTTGAAGGGGCCGAGACTCAGCTCCTGGCCCCGCCTCTTCACTGATCGCTGCTAGGTCCTCTCTCTGCTCCCTGAGCTGTCATACCTAGCGTGTTGAGGCATCTATGGAAACAAACTTTACTTATGATACCAACACTTCAGTATGGGTGTGAGGAATGGGCGTTGCCGTGGCCAGAGGCATTGCAGATATCTTGCTTAAGAGCAACGATGGGTGTGAATTATGACGCAGAAGACCCGGAGCACAGATCACAAGAAAGTGCCGGGCTACCAAAAGGTATTTTTCAAAGGAACGAGGTAGTTTTTTTTAATGCAATTGACGAATTCTGGTAAATTTCGTCCAGAGTGAAATACTGACACTAGTTTGAAACGATGTTTTCTGTGACACTGTTGTTTATCCTTTTTTTCAATTCCTGGTAGTCAAGGTACGGAACATAGATCTCCTGGATGGAGACTTCTGTAGACCTCCTGGAGGAGACCTTTCTAAACCTTTCCTGACGGAGACCTGTCTAGGAGGCCTTTTAGTCTAGTCCTCTCCATTCTTTTACTTCTGTTGTTGTTATATGTGATGCCGTCACGGTCACTGAGAGGATAATGACGCGTGACACCGTCACTGTCACTAAGAGGATAGTGACGCGTGACACCGTCACTGTCACTGAGAGGATAGTGACGTGTGACACCGTCACTGTTGCAGAGGGCGTCGTTAAAAATACATCCCAGCCAACCAAGTCTACCATCAAAACACACTCACGTTATCTAAATCATTTTCAATTGCATAGACATTTTTCACAGACATGAAAGAGACAGACATTTTTCATCAATTAGTCGACACTGACGGCCAAAAAAATATATATATTCCCCCCTTTGCCTCAAAACAGGAAAAAATGTCGTAAGATTTTTTTATAGAAGTGGAATGAGACTGGCAAACTGGCCGGCTTTATTTTATTTTGCTTTTTTTTTTTGCATCCGTGTATGTCCAGGCGTAATTACATTTTGTAATTACGGCTGACCTCCAGTTCTTGGTCCCTGGCGTGGAATAGGCTCGGTGGAGTCAGCTTCTCCAGCATATCAATAGATTTTTTCAGTACCACTATGGCTCCTTCGGCTGTGGGATTTTAAGTTATATCTTCGTAATTATGGAACCGGGGTTCAGGCGAACCAGCTGAACCACTGCTGAACCACTCAACCACGGAGCTTACAATAGGATGTTTTCACAAAGGAACTTTATGTGGCGTGGTTGTAACACCAGCTGTGTCACAACTGTCTAATCCTGCGGACACAGAAAATTTGCCACAGAGAACTGGTATAAAATACTGACACGAGGGAAATTTACGACGCAGGACTATAATGTATGTCATTTTGACTTTTTTTTTGAGTTGTCCTGAGTAATTTACACTATGCTAATTGTACTTATGTGTACCTGTGACTAAATATACTTAATTTCTTACTTATGCTGTGTAAATAGATGCTTTATTGCTTTAAAAAAAATATTCGTGGGCGAAACATTGTCAGTAAATGTTCTCATCACGCAGTATATGACTCTGTTTCCCTCCTCTTGTGCTACCTAGGGTACACGCGTCGTAGCACCGACATGCTACTTCAAACATTTGTAGTGTAAGTCTCGTAAACATATGTATATGTCAACTCATGTTAGATCGCTACGAACGACTGTTAACGAACAATCATCGATAAAGGACACAAGTGTAAGTAATGTGACAGTTTATTGCGGCAACGTTTCGCTCTCCTGGAGCTTTGTGTCATTTTACCTAACATATTGTCGGTAATTTTACTAACATTAATACAGTAAACATCGAAACAGGGAGGGGACTCGAACCGTGGATTTGACAAGCAGCAAGTCCGACTCTGAACCACTGAGCTTCAAGTTTGCTGCGTTCCAGGACTACAGTTCCAGTCTGTCCAGTCTCCAGTTTATTTGTGTCTACATACAAACTGAACCATATTATTGTTTTTATAAATGATAGGAATGGTAGGAGAGGGAAAACAGTTACATTTACTGGAAAAAAAATCTGATATTCTCTGCATGAGGGTATAATATTGTCGCTACGAGGCTGTTATACCTGTCATCTTGGATTCTGATGTTATCTTAGGCAAACCTCTGTTTCCTAAATACAGTGGAAAACGGAGATTACCTTATGCTTAACCACCTACTGGATCATTTGAAAAGGACCCGTGTCTGGTGACACTTGTTCTGTGTGTTTGGCAAGGACCTGTGTCTGGTGACACTTGTTCTGTGTGTTTGGCAAGGACCTGTGTCTGGTGACACTTGTTCTGCGTCTGACAAGACCCTTGTCTGGTGACACTTGTTCTGTGTCTGACAAGAACCTGTGTCTGGTGATACTTGTTCTGTGTCTGACAAGGATCTGTGTCTGGTGATACTTGTTCTGTGTCTGACAAGGACCCATGTCTGGTGACACTTGTTCTGTGTCTGACAAGAACCTGTGTCTGGTGACACTTGTTCTGTGTCTGACAAGGACCTGTGTCTGGTGATACTTGTTCTGTATGTCTGACAAGGACCCGTATCTGGTGACACTTGTGTCTGACAAGGACCTGTGTCTGGTGACACTTGTTCTGTGTCTGACAAGGACCTGTGTCTGGTGACACTTGTCCTGTGTCTGGTGACACTTGTCCTGTGTCTGACAAGGACCTGTGTCTGGAGACACTTGTCGTGTGTCTGACAAGGACCTGTGTCTGGTGACACCTATTCTGTGTCTGACAAGGACCTGTGTCTGGAGACACTTGTCGCGTGTCTGACAAGGACCTGTGTCTGGTGACACTTGTTCTGTGTGTCTGACAAGAACCTGTGTCTGGTGACACTTGTTCTGTGTCTGACAAGGACCCATGTCTGGTGACACTTGTTCTGTGTCTGACAAGAACCTGTGTCTGGTGACACTTGTTCTGTGTCTGACAAGAACCTGTGTCTGGTGACACTTGTTCTGTGTGTCTGACAAACATAACACTCCCACCTTCATCGGAAACCAGCACTCAAGAGAGGTATTTCATGACGACGTTTCGCTCCGTCTTTCACCACTGTCAAGTCACAACTGATCCATTAGGGACCGAAGCGTCGCTCTATGGTTCCTTCTCCTCAGAACGAGTGTTTTAGTAATACTTTCTTGCCAGCTTGGCAGACTGAGCAACGAACATACTCTCATACCAGCAGACTGCACATTTTTGGTTATAACAACATCGCTAACATCAGTCTGAACATCGGGAAAATAATGCATCTCGGTGATGGTAAATATTGTCTTGCGAAATTCAGGATGACCAATGTTAGATCTAGTAAGATGAACCTTGACTACGTAACCTTAATTCTAGCAAGGTTAATTCATTGCTAAGCTGTGCAAATGGACACATATGCAACTATTGTGAAAATTGAGACACAATTGCAACATCTGGGTATCTTTATTGTAGACGTTTCGCCATCCAGTGGCTTTATCAATACAGATTCTAGGACATAGTTTGAAGACAGTAGAACTATATACAGAAGATGAAGTAATCAGTCCCTCAGTTTTGGAGTTGGTGTGAAGAGCACCGTAGTCGTGAAGATTCTGGGGCACAAGCAAGGAGGCTGGCGCTTATATACTAACGTCAGGTAGAATGGGACGGGTAGCAGACGAAGGCATAGTCACTTGTAGGCGGGATACCCCAGCGGAAGTAGGTAATACCCAAAGGGATAGGTAAGTTGTAGTAGCCGTGAAGAAGGTCATGTAGATGTCCTCTGAACCAAGATTCCATGACGTTGCAGTGTCTGACAAGTTGTACAAGAATGGTATACAAAACCGATAAGATGTCTGTGCTCCAGAATCTTCACAACTATGGTGCTCTTCACACCAACTCCAACACTGAGGGACTGATTACCTCATCTTTTGTATATAGTTCTACTGGCTTCAAATTGTTCTAGAATCTGTACTGATAAAGCCACTGGATGGCGAAACGTCTACAATAAAGATATCGGATTTTTCTGCCTGGTGTGATTGAGTGGACTGTTAGCTAAGGGGAAACTAGTCTTGGAGGGTGAGGGGAAGCTGTCCGAGAGGGCTGAGGGGAAGCTAGCCTAGTGGGAAGGTGAGGGGAAGCTGTCCGTGGGGGTTGAGGGAAAGCTAGCCTTGTGGGAGGGTTGACGGGAAGATAATTCCCACAAAGTCTTCTGCAGTGGTCAGTGTTGCTCTGGGCAGCAGGCTGGCTGGGACTGGTGTTAGTGGGACCTGACGTTACCTACTTCAGGATAGCAGCAGCAGCAGTAGTAGTAATGGTAGTAGTAGCAGCATTAATAATAGTAATAGTAGTAGTAATAGCAGTAGTGGTAGCAATAGTAGCAGTAGTAGTAATAGTAGTAGTAGTGGTAGTAATAGTAGTAGTGGTAGTAGTAGTAGTGGTAGTAATAGTAGTAATAACAGTAGTAGTAATAGTAGTAGTAGTAGTAATAATAACAGTAGTAGTAGTAACAGTAGTAGTAGTAACAGTAGTAGTAGTAATAGTAGTAGTACTACTAGTAGTAGTAATACTAGTGGTAGTACTAGTAGGAGTAATAGTAGTAGTGGTAGTTGAAATAATATTGGTAATAATTGTAATAATAGTAATTGAAATAGTAATAGTAGCAATAGTAATAGAGTAATGGTGTTAATCTTAATAGTAGTATTAATCTTAATAGCAGCAGTAATAATACTGATCCTAATAGCTGCTGTAATAATACTATTAGTGCTTGCACTAGTACTAAGAGTAATAGCAGTGACAGTAGCAGTGGTAGTAGCAGTGATAGCAGTGACAATAGCAGTGATAGCAGTGACAGTAGCAGTGGCAGTAGCAGTGATAGCAGTGACAGTAGGAATGACAGCAGCAGTGACAGTAGCAGTGACAGCAGTGACAGCAGTGACAGTAGCAGTGACAGTAGCAATGATAGTGACAGTAGGAATGACAGTAACAGTGATAGTAGCACTGATAGTAACAGTGACAGCAGCAATGACAGTAGCAGTGACAACAGCAATGACAGCAGTGACAGCAGCAGTGACAGTAGCAGTGACAGTAACAGTGATAGTGACAGCAGTGACAGTAGTGATAATAGTGACAGCAGCAGTGATAGCAGTGACAGTGGCAGTGATAGTAGCAGTGATAGCAGTGACAATAGCAGTGATAGCAGTGACAGTGGCAGTAGCAGTGATAGCAGTGACAGTAACAGTAGCAATGATAGCAGTGACAGTAAGAATGACAGCAGCAGTGACAGTAACAGTGATAGTGACAGCAGTGACATTAGCAGTGATAGCAGTGACAGTAGCAGTGACAGTAGCAATGACAGTAACAGTGACAGCCGCAATGACAGTAGCAGTGACAGTAATAACAGTAGCAGTGACAGTAACAGTGATAGCAGTCACAATAGCAGTGATACCAGTGACAGTGATAGTAGCAGTGACAACAGTTACAGTAGCAGTGATAGCAGTGACAGCAGTGACAGTAATAGTGATAGCAGTGACAGTAGCAGTGATAGCAGTGACAGTAGCAGTGAGAGGAGGGACAGTAGCAGTGATAGTGACAATAGCAGTGACAGTAGGAGTGATAGCAGTGACAGTAGCAGTGAGAGCAGGGACAGTAGCAGTGATAGTGACAATAGCAGTGATAGCAGTGACAGTAGCAGTGACAGCAGTGACAGTAATAGTGATAGCAGTGACAGTAGCAGTGATAGCAGTGATAGCAGTGACAGTAGCAGTGAGAGCAGGGACAGTAGCAGTGATAGTGACAATAGCAGTGACAGTAGCAGTGATAGCAGTGACAGTAGCAGTGACAGCAGTGACAGTAGTAGTGATAGCAGTGACAGTAGCAGTGACAGGGACAGCAGTGACAGCAGGGACAGTAGCAGTGATAGTGATAGTAACAGTGATAGCAGGGACAGTAGCAGTGATAGTGACAGTAGCAGTGACAGTAGTAGTGATAGTGACAGTACCAGTGACAGCAGGGACAGTAGCAGTGATAGCAGTGACAGTAACAGTGACAGTAGCAGTGACAGCAGGGACAGTAGCAGTGATAGCAGTGACAGTAGCAGTGATAGCAGTGACAGCAGGGACAGTAGCAGTGACAGCAGGGACAGTATCAGTGATAGTGACAGTTGCAGTGACAGCAGGGACAGTAGCAGTGACAGCAGGGACAGTATCAGTGATAGCAGTGACAGTAGCAGTGATAGTGACAGTAGCAGTGACAGCAGGGACAGTATCAGTGATAGCAGTGACAGTAGCAGTGACAGCAGGGACAGTAGCAGTAATAGCTGTGACAGTAGCAGTGACAGCAGGGACAGTAGCAGTGACAGCAGGGACAGTATCAGTGACAGTAGCAGTGCCAGTAGCAGTGACAGTAGTGACAGTAGCAGTGACAATAGCAGTGACAGCAGGGACAGTAGCAGTGACAGCAGGGACAGTAGCAGTGATAGCAGTGACAGTAGCAGTGATAGTGACAGTAGCAGTGACAGCAGGGACAGTATCAGTGATAGCAGTGACAGTAGCAGTGACAGCAGGGACAGTATCAGTGATAGCAGTGACAGTATCAGTGACAGCAGGGACAGTAGCAGTGATAGCAGTGACAGTAGCAGTGATAGTGACAGTATCAGTGACAGCAGGGACAGTAGCAGTGATAGCAGTGACAGTAGCAGTGATAGCAGTGACAGCAGTGACAGTAGCAGTGACAGCAGGGACAGTAGCAGTGATAGCAGTGACAGTAGCAGTGATAGCAGTGACAGCAGTGACAGTAGCAGTGATAGTGACAGTATCAGTGACAGCAGGGACAGTAGCAGTGATAGCAGTGACAGTAGCAGTGATAGTAGCAGTGACAGCAGGGACAGTAGCAGTGATAGCAGTGACAGCAGTAACAGCAGGGACAGTAGCAGTGATAGCAGTGACAGTAGCAGGGACAGTAGCAGTGATAGCAGTGACAGTAGCAGTGATAGTGACAATAGCAGTGATAGCAGTGACAGCAGTGACAGTAATAGTGATAGCAGTGACAGTAGCAGTGATAGCAGTGACAGTAGCAGTGAGAGCAGGGACAGTAGCAGTGATAGTGACAATAGCAGTGACAGTAGCAGTGATAGCAGTGACAGTAGCAGTGACAGCAGTGACAGTAGTAGTGATAGCAGTGACAGTAGCAGTGACAGGGACAGTAGCAGTGACAGCAGGGACAGTAGCAGTGATAGTGACAGTAACAGTGATAGCAGGGACAGTAGCAGTGATAGTGACAGTAGCAGTGACAGTAGTAGTGATAGTGACAGTACCAGTGACAGCAGGGACAGTAGCAGTGATAGCAGTGACAGTAACAGTGACAGTAGCAGTGACAGCAGGGACAGTAGCAGTGATAGCAGTGACAGTAGCAGTGATAGCAGTGACAGCAGGGACAGTAGCAGTGACAGCAGGGACAGTATCAGTGATAGTGACAGTTGCAGTGACAGCAGGGACAGTAGCAGTGACAGCAGGGACAGTATCAGTGATAGCAGTGACAGTAGCAGTGATAGTGACAGTAGCAGTGACAGCAGGGACAGTATCAGTGATAGCAGTGACAGTAGCAGTGACAGCAGGGACAGTAGCAGTAATAGCTGTGACAGTAGCAGTGACAGCAGGGACAGTAGCAGTGACAGCAGGGACAGTATCAGTGACAGTAGCAGTGCCAGTAGCAGTGACAGCAGTGACAGTAGCAGTGACAATAGCAGTGACAGCAGGGACAGTAGCAGTGACAGCAGGGACAGTAGCAGTGATAGCAGTGACAGTAGCAGTGATAGTGACAGTAGCAGTGACAGCAGGGACAGTATCAGTGATAGCAGTGACAGTAGCAGTGACAGCAGGGACAGTATCAGTGATAGCAGTGACAGTATCAGTGACAGCAGGGACAGTAGCAGTGATAGCAGTGACAGTAGCAGTGATAGTGACAGTATCAGTGACAGCTGGGACAGTAGCAGTGATAGCAGTGACAGTAGCAGTGATAGTAGCAGTGACAGCAGTGACAGTAGCAGTGACAGTAGCAGTGACAGCAGTGACAGTAGCAGTGATAGCAGTGACAGTAGCAGTGATAGCAGTGACAGCAGTGACAGTAGCAGTGATAGTGACAGTATCAGTGACAGCAGGGACAGTAGCAGTGACAGCAGTGACAGTAGCAGTGATAGTAGCAGTGACAGCAGGGACAGTAGCAGTGATAGCAGTGACAGCAGTAACAGCAGGGACAGTAGCAGTGATAGCAGTGACAGTAGCAGTGACAGCAGGGACAGTAGCAGTGATAGCAGTGACAGTAGCAGTGATAGCAGTGACAGTAGCAGTGATAGCAGTGACAGTAGCAGTGATAGCAGTGACAGTAGCAGTGACAGCAGGGACAGTAGCAGTGATAGCAGTGACAGCAGTGATAGCAGTGACAGTAGCAGTGATAGCAGTGACAGCAGTGACAGTAGCAGTGAGAGCAGGGACAGTAGCAGTGATAGTGACAATAGCAGTGATAGCAGTGACAGTAGCAGTGACAGCAGGGACAGTAGCAGTGATAGCAGGGACAGTAGCAGTGATAGCAGTGACAGCAGTGATAGCAGTGACAGTAGCAGTGATAGCAGTGACAGCAGTGACAGTAGCAGTGAGAGCAGGGACAGTAGCAGTGATAGTGACAATAGCAGTGATAGCAGTGACAGTAGCAGTGACAGCAGGGACAGTAGCAGTGATAGCAGTGACAGCAGTGACAGTAGCAGTGAGAGCAGGGACAGTAGCAGTGATAGTGACAATAGCAGTGATAGCAGTGACAGTAGCAGTGACAGCAGGGACAGTAGCAGTGATAGCAGTGACAGTAGCAGTGATAGCAGTGACAGTAGCAATAAGGGACGTATTACCAAAATATTGTTACTCTACTTTGCACTTAATTGGGAACATCTCAAAACTGGTGAGGAGCTTCATGATTCCTCGCATCAAACCGCATAACCTGGCATACCCCAGACACTGTATGACCCATGTGGGTTTAGCAATAGAAGAGTTCAAGGTTCATATAAAAAGAATGAGAAGTGTGGCAATTCCACACTGGTCGTGAAGAATGTTTGGTGCTCTGCTACACACACAAATATATATATATATATATATATATATATATATATATATATATATATATATATATATATATATATATATATATATATATATATATATATGAGAGAGTGGGTGAGATGTTAACAAATTTTGTTGAAAATAAGAAAAAGTTTTGGAGTGAGATTAACAAGTTAAGAAAGCCTAGAGAACAAATGGATTTGTCAGTTAAAAATAGGAGAGGAGAGTTATTAAGTGGAGAGTTAGAGGTATTGGGAAGATGGAGGGAATATTTTGAGGAATTGTTAAATGTTGATGAAGATAGGGAAGCTGTGATTTCGTGTATAGGGCAAGGAGGAATAACATCTTGTAGGAGTGAGGAAGAGCCAGTTGTGAGTGTGGGGGAAGTTCGTGAGGCAGTAGGTAAAATGAAAGGGGGTAAGGAAGCCGGGATTGATGGGATAAAGATAGAAATGTTAAAAGCAGGTGGGGATATAGTTTTGGAGTGGTTGGTGCAATTATTTAATAAATGTATGGAAGAGGGGCTCTGGTGGCCTGGTGGTTAACGCTCTCGCTTCACACGGTGAGGGCCTGGGTTCGATTCCCAGCCAGAGTAGAAACATTGGACGTGTTTCTTTCCACCTGTTGTCTATGTTCCCCATCAGTAAAATGGGTACCTGGGTGTTAGTCGACTGGTGTGGGTCGCATCCTGGGACACTGACCTAAGGAGGCCTGGTCACAGACCGGGCCGCGGGGGCGTTGACCCCCGGAACTCTCTCCAGGTAAACTCCAGGTAAACCTAGGGATTGGCAGAGAGCATGCATAGTTCCTTTGTATAAAGGCAAAGGGGACAAAAGAGAGTGCAAAAATTATAGGGGGATAAGTCTGTTGAGTATACCTGGTAAAGTGTATGGTAGAGTTATTATTGAAAGAATTAAAAGTAAGACTGAGAATAGGATAGCAGATGAACAAGGAGGCTTTAGAAAAGATAGGGGGTGTGTGGACCAGGTGTTTACAGTGAAACACATAAGTGAACAGTATTTAGATAAGGCTAAAGAGGTCTTTGTGGCATTTATGGATTTGGAAAAGGCGTATGACAGGGTGGATAGGGGGGCAATGTGGCAGATGTTGCAAGTGTATGGTGTAGGTCTGTAGGAGGTAGGTTACTGAAAGCAGTGAAGAGTTTTTACGAGGATAGTGAGGCTCAAGTTAGAGTATGTAGGAAAGAGGGAAATTTTTTCCCAGTAAAAGTAGGCCTTAGACAGGGATGTGTGATGTCACCGTGGTTGTTTAATATATTTATAGATGGGGTTGTAAGAGAAGTAAATGCGAGGGTCCTGGCAAGAGGCGTGGAATTAAAAGATAAAGAATCACACACAAAGTGGGAGTTGTCACAGCTGCTCTTTGCTGATGACACTGTGCTCTTGGGAGACTCTGAAGAGAAGTTGCAGAGATTGGTGGATGAATTTGGTAGGGTGTGCAAAAGAAGAAAATTAAAGGCGAATACAGGAAAGAGTAAGGTTATGAGGATAAAAAGATTAGGTGATGAAAGATTGGATATCAGATTGGAGGGAGAGAGTATGGAGGAGGTGAACGTATTCAGATATTTGGGAGTGGACGTGTCAGCGGATGGGTCTATGAAAGATGAGGTGAATCATAGAATTGATGAGGGAAAAAGAGTGAGTGGTGCACTTAGGAGTCTGTGGAGACAAAGAACTTTGTCCTTGGAGGCAAAGAGGGGAATGTATGAGAGTATAGTTTTACCAACGCTCTTACATGGGTGTGAAGAGTGGGTGATGAATGTTGCAGCGAGAAGGCTGGAGGCAGTGGAGATGTCATGTCTGAGGGCAATGTGTGGTGTGAATATAATGCAGAGAATTCGTAGTTTGGAAGTTAGGAGGAGGTGCGGGATTACCAAAACTGTTGTCCAGAGGGCTGAGGAAGGGTTGTTGAGGTGGTTCGGACATGTAGAGAGAATGGAGCGAAACAGAGTGACTTCAAGAGTGTATCAGTCTGTAGTGGAAGGAAGGCGGGGTAGGGGTCGGCCTAGGAAAGGTTGGAGGGAGGGGGTAAAGGAGGTTTTGTGTGCGAGGGGCTTGGACTTCCAGCAGGCATGCGTGAGCGTGTTTGATAGGAGTGAATGGAGACAAATGGTTTTTAATACTTGACGTGCTGTTGGAGTGTGAGCAAAGTAACATTTATGAAGGGATTCAGGGAAACCGGCAGGCCGGACTTGAGTCCTGGAGATGGGAAGTACAGTGCCTGCACTCTGAAGGAGGGGTGTTAATGTTGCAGTTTAAAAACTGTAGTGTAAAGCACCCTTCTGGCAAGACAGTGATGGAGTGAATGATGGTGAAAGTTTTTCTTTTCCGGGCCACCCTGCCTTGGTGGGAATCGGCCAGTGTGATAATAATAATAAAAAAATATATATATATATATATGTATATGTGTGTGTGTGTGTGTGTGTGTGTGTGTGTGTGTGTGTGTGTGTGTGTGTCGTGCCGAATATGTACAACTGGTCAATTAGCAAGAACTCATTTAAAATTAATTCCTTTCTAAAATTTTCTCTTATACGTTTAAAGGTATATTTTTTCATTAATTTTAATGTAAAAATTTTTAATTTTGCTCCAAAAGTATCTTAGAAAACTTACCTAACCTTATTATAACAAGAACAATTTATTTTAGCCTAACCCAACTAAATATATTTTAGATTTGTTTACAATAATTTAATACTAAACAAACACAGTGAAATATATTTTTTTCGTTAGGTTCAGAATGATTTTGGCGAAATTATTGCATACACAAATTTGCGCTTGTCCTATATGGCAAGAAGA
The DNA here is from genome assembly GCF_038502225.1 of Cherax quadricarinatus. Classification (NCBI taxonomy): domain Eukaryota; kingdom Metazoa; phylum Arthropoda; class Malacostraca; order Decapoda; family Parastacidae; genus Cherax; species Cherax quadricarinatus. Next base: position 12,711,462 of record NC_091354.1, read on the forward strand.
GCGTTGCTATTTAAGCCAAGATCGCAAGTTCTGCCTATTCGGCACGACATTATATATATATATATATATATATATATATATATATATATATATATATATATATATATATATATATATATATATATATATATATATATATATATATATATATATATATATATATATATATATATATATATATATATATATATATATATATATATATACGGGGTCAGAAGCTATGATTCGACCCCTGCAACCACAATTATGTGGTTAAAGCCCACGGTGCTCTTTGACTTACTGGTGCTCAGCACTTTGGTCTGAGTGTTGTGTGGTGATTTGTGTTGGGTATCAGTCCCTCAATCTCTCCTGGCTGAGGGACTGACCACCTCAAATACTATTTCTCCAAGGTTGGTGGACTGATTACATGATCTTGAATCCACTACTAGACCTTCTTCCTCTGTATTTGACGGAAGTTATTTTCAACATGTGTATTGAATAGTAGTCAGGAAATTGCGTTCTGACATGGGTGTGATGACTGGTTCCGCCTGTATTGTAGACTTCATCAGTCGAATACTGGGATAAAATGCTATACAGGAGACAGTACACAATGTGGAGAGGAGGTATGAAGTAGTTAGTCCCTCACACTCGAAAGTGTGTGGCAGGGGAGCTCAGTGAAGGTGTGGATAACCTCTGAGGTGTGGATGACCCCTGATTGAGGTGTGGATGACCCCTGACTGAGGTGTGGATGACCCCTGACTGAGGTGTGGATGACCTCTGACTGAGGTGTGGATGACCCCTGATTGAGGTGTGGATGACCCCTGACTGAGGTGTGGATGACCCCTGACTGAGGTGTGGATGACCTCTGACTGAGGTGTGGATGACCTCTGACTGAGGGGTGGATGCTCTTTGACTGGGGTGCCAGTGGAGGTCTTGATGATCTCTGACTGGAATGCCAGTGGAGGTCTTGATGATCTCTGACTGGAATGCCAGTGGAGGTCTTGATGACCCCTGGCTGGGGTGCCAGTGGAGGTCCTGATTACCTCTGGCTGGGGTGCCAGCGGAGGTCTTGATTACCTCTGACTGGGGTGCCACTGGACGTCTTGATAACCTCTGGTTGGGGTGCCAGGGGTGGTCTTGATTACCTCTGGCCGGGATCTGGTGTGTCTTGATGACCTTCGGCTGGGGTGCCAGTGGAGGTCTTGATTACCTCTGGCTGGGGTGCCAGTAGAGGTCTTGATGACCTCTGGCTGGGATCTGGTGTGTACTAACAAAGCTTTTAGATCCTCGTAACGAGACACTGACCGGGTGAAGTGGCTGTCTTCCTGAGAAATTAGAAGCAAGTGTGTTATCATCGCTGATCAGATGACGTGAAGTCAGCAGGGGTAGTCGACCACCGGCAAATATACCTAACTAGACACACAAGAAGTGCATAGTTGTAGCCACCTGAAAAAAATCCTTCAATACAGACTCGTCACCACACAAAACATGTCGCTGAAACGGCTCTTTTGGGGTGATAGGAATATTCTTCATCTATTGCTTTTATTTAATGTTATTTACTGTTTTTTTTTTTGTGTGTGTGTTTATAAAGGTATAAAGTGCAGAAGACTGTTATTGATAACTCTGAAAAAATGGATATTGGAAAAGTGTTGCATATGAGTGTCCACTATTAAAAATAGATTATCTGAATTTATCATATTCTCAATAGCATGAAAATGCATAATCAACGGACATTCTTGAAAAAAAAAAGTGAAAATTTTGAAAAAAAAACAAAAAAAATTCTCAATAAAAACCAATAAAATAAAATATTTTTATAGTGAATTTGATGAAAGTCACGACATGACTTTCAAGAATGATGACTTCTTATAATATCAGAAAGAATTTTTATGTCTTCAAATGGCTCTAATTTTTATTCTAACCATTAATTTTTCGCATCAAACAATTCTATGATAATGATTTTTATACAATACAATAATGACTTCGAGAGTGTATAAATCTGGAAAGGTTGGAGGGAGGGGGTAAAGGAGGTTTTGTGTGCGAGGGGCTTGGACTTCCAGCAGGCATGCGTGAGCGTGTTAGATAGGAGTGAATGGAGGCAAGTGGTTTTTAATACTTGACGTGCTGTTGGAGTGTGAGGAAGGTGACATTTATGAAGGGATTCAGGGAAACCAGCAGACCGGACTTGAGTCCTGGAGGTGGGAAGTACAGTGTCTGCACACTGAAGGAGGGGTGTTAATGTTGCAGTTTTATAACTGTAGTGTAGGCACGCCTCTGGCAAGACATTGCTGAAGTGAATGATGAAAGTTTTTCTTTTTCGGGCCACCCTGCCTTGGTGGGAGACGGCCAATGAGTTAATAAAAAAAGCAAAAAAAAAAAAAGTCTGCAGGAAGAGGCTGCCTTTGTTGTACACCAAATATCCATTTTGTGGACAGCAACACAAGAGCATATACATATATAAAAGCCTAGGAACTAGGTTCTAAAATATATACGTATATCTATAGATTATGTCTCATAGCATTTGTAAGCAAATTTAGGATATTTGCTTAGTATGCCTGATATCTTAGATTCATTAATGAGATATCCTGACATAGTGTAGACAGTGCAAAATATACTTAAATATACCGACTTTGATTATTTTAAGAGTCTAGGGAATATTGTGGCAAAGATTATGTTGGCTTCCTAAAGACCCTTCACGTTAAGTACAGTTATATACAAGCTTTGAGAATCTGGTGTTGGTGTCGGCATCTACCTGAAGGTATAAGCAGAGTCATTGACCATCCTATTCTCCTTGTTTCTTGTGTATTTCTGTTGCCAACGATATTTCTCGCTATATTTACATAATCAAACACGCGTAAAAGGCCACTGTTTTCATCATATTTTGCAATGGGAGCAGCTGCCTAGGTAAAGAAGAAGGAGGGAGGGAAAAACGGGGCTCTCTTTCTCTCGCCCTCAGTAAAATTAGACACACCAGCAACAGACCGAGCAACGTAGTCAGTTCCAATATTTACGACCAGCATTGTAAGATAAAGTTTAAAGGGTATCCCAGCAGCTGTGTGTACAAAAACACGCTAAAACTGCTCAGCTAACGAACTAGACGAACTTCACCTGGGTGCTAGACGACTCTTGTGAGTGGCGTCCTGGGAAGGTAAGAGAGTTAAAGAACCTTAGATAAACCTGTGCTTTGAAGTGCGCTGAGGATAGCAGATCTTAGCGAGATAGTACTCACTCTAAGAATAATAATTTGTCTTGCATTGTCTGTGCAACATATTCTGTCTTAAATTAATTTTATTCGTATACAGTATTACGTTGGCGATTCTGTCAACAGAGACTTCTTGAACAAGAATCCTTCCAAGGAGTTCTTGAACAAGAATCCTTCCAAGGAGTTCTTGAACAAGAATCCTTCCAAGGAGTTCTTGAATAAGAATCCTTCCAAGGAGTTCTTGAACAAGAATCCTTCCAAGGAGTTCTTGAACAAGAATCCTTCCAAGGAGTTCTTGAACAAGAATCCTTCCAAGGAGTTCTTGAACAAGAATCCTTCCAAGGAGTTCTTGAACAAGAATCCTTCCAAGGAGTTCTTGAACAAGAATCCTTCCAAGAACGACACTCTCCTTTTATGCTAAGTCTTGCTTCTGAAAAGTTCACAAACGAGATCTCGGTGTTAGTGTGTAGAGTGCATGTATTCTTAGTGTAATAGCTTCGGCCTGCGACATATTCTTTGACTCTGGTATCAAGGTCACTGTTGGTTTCACCGACACAAATCTTGTCACATTGTTCACTAGGTATGGTATAGACACCGGCAGTTGTGCTGTTGATTAAATATTTTATGGCTTAAGATGAAATTGGTGATAGTGATGTTAGTGTTAGCCAAGATTTTGGTAAAGTTGTTGCTGGTGTTGACAGGAAGGGCAAGATACTTGCTGGTGTTGACAGGAAGGGCAAGATACTTGCTGGTGTTGACAGGAAGGGCAAGATACTTGCTGGTGTTGACAGGAAGGGCAAGATACTTGCTGGTGTTGACAGGAAGGGCAAGATACTTGCTGGTGTTGACAGGAAGGGCAAGATACTTGCTGGTGTTGACAGGAAGGGCAAGATACTTGCTGGTGTTGACAGGAAGGGCAAGATACTTGCTGGTGTTGACAGGAAGGGCAAGATACTTGCTGGTGTTGACAGGAAGGGCAAGATACTTGCTGGTGTTGACAGGAAGGGCAAGATACTTGCTGGTGTTGACAGGAAGGGCAAGATACTTGCTGGTGTTGACAGGAAGGGCAAGATACTTGCTGGTGTTGACAGGAAGGGCAAGATACTTGCTGGTGTTGACAGGAAGGGCAAGATACTTGCTGGTGTTGACAGGAAGGGCAAGATACTTGCTGGTGTTGACAGGAAGGGCAAGATACTTGCTGGTGTTGACAGGAAGGGCAAGATACTTGCTGGTGTTGACAGGAAGGGCAAGATACTTGCTGGTGTTGACAGGAAGGGCAAGATACTTGCTGGTGTTGACAGGAAGGGCAAGATACTTGCTGGTGTGGTAACTTGAGTTACGCAGTGTCTCAGTTTTCTCCCTGCAGTCCATGGTGAAATATTGTGGGTAGTGAAATTCAAAGAAAACTTGATTAATGTAATTTTCTTTGAATTTCACTGCCCACAGTATTTCACCATGGACTGCAGGGAGAAAACCGAGATACTACGTAATTCTAGTTTCGTAAACAATTGCAGTTTATTATGGAGGAGAATGGTCAATCAGGACAAAATACGCCCGAAAACACTTAAGCTCTCTCCTCAAGCTTCTGGGAGGATTCTTGCCCAAGAAGCTCTTCGAAGGATTCTTGTTAGGATAGTCCTTGGAAGGATTCTTGCCCAATAAACTCACGTCTCTCGAAGAATGTAACTTGATTAATGTAACTTGACTCACGAAATCGTAATGACTCGATTGCAAACAAACCATACCACGGGTGGGGATTGAAGCTAGCTGGCCCACTAACTAAAGCTACGGTCTGGAATTTTGAGACTCTCTGACCGCGGGTTCAATCCCCACCCATGGTATGGTTTGATTAATGTAATTACATTCTTCGAGAGACGTGGGTTTATTGGACAAGAATCCTTCCAAGGACTATCCTAACAAGAATCCTTCAAAGAGCTTCTTGGGCAAGAATCCTCCCAGAAGCTTGAGGAGAGAGCTTAAGTGTTTTCGGGCGTATTTTGTCCTGATTGACCATTCTCCTCAATAATAAACTGCAATTGTTTACGAAACCAGAGGCTCCTGGAACGGCTCATCGGATTCCCAATGAATCGTGAAGAGTGCAGACGCTGAAAGATCATCACGATGGTGGAAACAGCTGAAGTATTCAACCTTAGTAATGTTTACGAAGATAATGATGAATGACTGTTAAAGAGGCTACCTAAACATGTGTGTTAAATACCTGAGGTGAGAATCCTGCGACGCGCAGCTGGAAGAGACAACGAGAGGTATGATAGATGAAAGCATGCTAAAGGAGAAAAGAAGTATGAGAAACACGAGTAAATGATAAGGACACAGCGTAAGAATTTATTAAGACAAATTTTAGCTCAAAGTTAACGCTTTCACTCTCTCTCTCTCTCTGTCTCTCTCTCTCTCTCTCTCTCTCTCTCTCTCTCTCTCTCTCTCTCTCTCTCTCTCTCTCTAACATCTAAAAGGCTATGTATTTTAAAAGCTACTAGCAGTTATCTTACCTCATCTCCTTGTAAGTATGAGCTGTTATCTTATCAAAGAGCTATAAGCTGTTATCTTACATTATCTAAAAGCTATGAGTTATCTTACCTTATCTAAAAACGATGAGCTGTTATCTTATCAAAGAGCTATAAGCTGTTATCTTACATTATCTAAAAGCTATGAAATGTTGTCTTACATTATCTAACTATGAGCTGTTATCTTACATTAAGTAAAAGCTATGAGCTGTTATCTTACCTTATCTATGAGGTGTTATCTTAACTCAGCTGCTTACAGGTCATGAGGTGTTATATTAACTCATTCAAGCAGTAACCTACTATCCTTCCTCCGCTCCTTAGAAGCAATGAGCTGTTAGCTAATCACAACCTGTTAGTTGTTATCTAAGCTACTTACAACCTATTATCTGTTATCTTACCTCAGTTCATATCTCAGCCTGACATCCCAGGTAGTTTCTTCACCAAGTGAGTTTACTGTTATACACTGAGTACATTATTCATCCAGAATATTTGAGAGTGAAAGGTGGATCAGGATTAAGGTATATTTTATGCAGGCGCTAAACCCGTCCGAGTCAATAAGCGCAAAGACTGATGGAGTACTGATTCACCATCCGATCAGCCCCGTGCGTAAGCCTGGTGTTGTGATATGGTCGGCTGGACGCATTTCTCCCGAGGATGACTTCAGTATGGTAGATTAAGAGTGGTTGTGGCTGTCAGTCTTGTGGTACAATGGCTATCTCCTGGTTATGGTTGTCTGTCTTGTGCTATATTAGCTGTCTTGTGGTTATGACTGATCGCATCTTATTCACCAGATGCTATATGACTCATACGGGTCCAGCGCTTCCTGTGAATATTAAAATAATTATTAATAAAATATCATAATAATTACTACTACTAGTATTAATAATAATAATAATGGTATGCAACTAGCTATTTAGGGAGCCATTTTAGATTGTTGATTGTTAGACTGACACCTGCTGATTGTTACACCGTGTTACCCTTAAGGGTTTAGCGGTGACTCTTGAATATATTAATAATGGAAAATTGTAAAGGGTTCAAGATATTTTAAAACAATTAATATATATATATATATATATATATATATATATATATATATATATATATATATATATATATATATATATATATATATATATATATATATATATCCTATGTAGTAGGTTGGTAGACAGCAACCACCCAGGGAATTACTACCGTCCTGTGGTAGTAGGTTGGTAGACAGCAACCACCCAGGGAGGTACTACCGTCCTGCCAAGTGAGTGTAAAACGAAAGCCTGTAATTGTTTTACATGATGGTAGGATTACTGGCGTCTTTTTTTCTGTCTCATAAACATGCAAGATGTCAGGTACGTCTTGCTACTTCTACTTACACTTAGGTCACACTACACATACATGTACAAGCATATATATACACACCCCTCTGGGTTTTCTTCTATTTTCTTACTAGTTCTTATTCTTGTTTATTTCCTCTTATCTCCATGGGGAAGTGGAACAGAATTCTTCCTCCAAAAGCCATGCATGTTGTAAAATGCCGGGAACAAGGGGCTAGTAACTCCTTTTCCTGTATATATTACTAAATTTAAAAAGAGAAGCTTTTGTTTTTCTTTTTGGGCAACCCTGCCTCGGTGGGATACGGCCGGTGCCGTATCTAAATGATAAAAGAGGGAGTATTATTTGTTGAAGTGCATGCTGCTAGGATCAGCAGTTTGATTGATCAAGGCATCAAGCAGAAGGCCTGGTCATGTACTAGGCCAGCAGGAGGGATGACACCCGGGACCCGTAATGTTTCCTTACACCTGCTGGCTCTATTCACCTAGCTATAAATAGGTACCTGGGTGTTAATCGACTTGTGTGGGTTGCATCATGGGGGAGGGGGAAAAATAAAAGGATACCTGGAGGTTACCTTGAGGTTATTCCGGGGATCAACGCCCCCGCGGCCCGATCCATGACCAGGCCTCCCGATGGATCAGCGCCTGATCAACTAGGCTGTTAGTGCTGGCCGCACGCAGTCCAACGTACGAGCCACAACCCGGCTGATCTGGCACTGACTTTAGGTATCTGTCCAGCTCTCTCTTGAAGGCAGCCAGGGGTTTATTGGCAATTCCCCTAATGCTTGATGGGAGGCTGTTAAACAGTTTTGGGCCCCGGACACTTATGGTGTTTTCCCTTAGTGTACCAATGGCGCCCCTACTTTTTATTGGGGGCATTTTGCATCGCCTGCCCAGTCTTTTACTTTCGTAGGGAGTGATTTCTGTGTGCAGATTTGGGACCATTCCTTCCAAGATTTTCCAAGTGTAGATTATGATATATCTCTCCCTCTTGCGTTCCAACGAGTGCAAGTCAAGTGCTTCCAAGCGTTCCCAGTAGTTAAGGTGCTTGACAATTTATACGTGCAGTAGAGGATCTCTGTACACTCTCTAGATCTGCGATTTCACCTGCCTTGAATGGAGATGTTAATGTACAGCAGTATTCCAGCCTAGAGAGAACAAGTGATTTGAAAAGGATCATCATTGGCTTGGCATCTCTCGTTTTGAAGGTTCGCATTATCCATCCTATCATTTTCTTTGCATGTGCGATCGTGGCACTGTTGTGATCCTTGAAAGTGAGTTCCTCAGACATTACTACTCCCAGGTCCCTTACATTATTTTTCCGCTCTATTGTATGGCCAGAGTCAGTAGTATACTCTGTTCTAGTTATTATCTCCTCCAGTTTTCCATAACGGAGTAGTTGGAATTTGTCCTCATTGAACATCATATTGTTTACCGTTGCCCACTGGAAAACATTGTTTATATCTTCTTGGAGGTTAACCGCGTCCTCAGCAGATGACAGCCTTATGCAGATCCTAGTATCATCCGCAAAGGATGATACGGTGCTGTGATGTATATCTCTATGTCTGATATGAGGATAAGGAATAAGATGGGGGCGAGTACTGTGCCTTGTGGAACGGAGCTCTTCACTAAGGCAGCCTCCGATTTAACCACTATTCTTTGTGTTCGATTTGTTACGAAGTTGAAGATCCATCTCCCCACTTTCCCAGTTATTCCTTTAGCACGTATTTTATGGGCTAATACGCCATGATCGCATTTGTCAAATGCTTTTGCAAAGTCAGTGTATATTACATCTGCATTCTGATTTTCTTCCAGTGCATCCAAGGCCATATCATGGAAATAAATGGTATAAAATACCGACACAATGGAAATATAAACACAAATGCAGTATAATGTGATCCTTTATTGTCACGTGTGTGACTTGAAAAAGCCCACTGTGTGGGTGAAACGTTGTCAATAAAGGATCACATTATACTGCATTTGTGTTTATATTTCCAAGGCCATATCATAGTGATCCAGTAGTTGTGAGAGGCAGGAACGACCTGCCCTGAACCCATGTTGCCCTGGATTGTGCAGATTTTGGGAATCCAGGTGATTTGCAATCATCCTTCTTAGCACTCTTTCAAAGATTTTTATGATGTGGGACGTCAGAGCTATTGGTCTATAGTTCTTAGCTAATGCTTTGCTGCCACCTTTATGGAGTGGGGCTATATCCGTTGTTTTAAGTGACTGTGGAATTTCACCCATGTCCAAGCTCCTCCTCCATAGTGTACTTAGGGCACGCGAGAGGGGTTTCTTGCAGTTCTTAATGAAAACAGAGTTCCACGAGTCTGGGCCCGGGGCTGAGTGCATGGACATGTTGTCAATGGCTTTTTCGAAATCTATCGGAGTCCTCGATGACGCACTGACTCTCTAGGGTTATCCTGGGTGACTAACCCTCCGGGGTTAAAAATCCCAACATATCTTGCTTATATCCTAGGATGATACAGATGAGAGGAAGACCTCACATTGCTTTCAGTCAAGAAACTGAAGTGATCAGTCTTTGTCAGTGCGAGATACAGATTGAAGGGACTCTCTCTCTCTCTCTCTCTCTCTCTCTCTCTCCCAGTGGGCCGTGGGAGCCCAACATGGACCATTGTGGACCGTATTTGCCAACTGTCGTGGACCGCCTGACCCAGCCCCTTTGTAAGACCCAGCGCCGGAAGTCCACAATTATTTATGGATACAATTTTGGGTGCCAGACAGAGTGGCGGCCTCTGAAGGAAGAGAGGAAAATGGAGGGATGGAAGAAAGAAGGAAAAAAGGGAGAGGAGGAGGACTGGAAGAGAGACGGATAAAAGGAGAGAGGGAGGGATGAGTGATAGAGGAGGAGGGAGGGAGATAGTGAAAGTGAAAGTGAGGAATATGAGGAGCAAGGAAGGGAAGGGGAGAGAAAGACAGAGAGGGAAGACGAAAGGGATGGACGAGGATGGGATAGGGAAGGAGGGACAGTGGATATTATTTAAAACCAAAATTGGATACATCTTTAGTGTGTTGCCACATTACTTTATATGATAGTTACTCAGTGGAAGAAAAGCTAGCTGTGTTTCCCTGTTATAGTCCATCACGCAGGATGATGTTCGTGCAAGGTGTTAAAATGTGTCATCCTGAGCTGGCAGACTTCAGTAGTGTTAGCATGAACTGGCAGACTTCAGTAGTGTTAGCATTAACTGGAAAAACTTCAGTAGTGTCAGCCTGAGATGGGAGACTACTTCAGTAGTGTCAACCTGAGCTGGGAGACTTAAGTAGGGCCAGGAGGACATCGTCAAGTATTCCATTAAAGGTACATCATCTTCTGCAACAAAGGTGACACACTAGACACGACGTACATTTCCAGTTCCAACACTACAACAGAAGAAAATATGAGAACATTGTTTGTGCCTTTGAACCCACAAGTTGCACCTTCACCTGCGTCCTCCGAGGATTATTGAAACTACATCCACAGGATCCCCAATGGAACGACATTATCCTGTCCCTCCCCACCCTATCAGAACTTTGTCAACGAGTGCGACTACAGTCAGTACACTGTCCCCAACTCTTTGTCGATGATTACACTGTCCCTGTCTCTTCTTCAACGACCACACCGCTGCCCCCAGCTCTTCTTCAGTGACTACACTGTACCCTTCTCTTCATTAACGACCACACTGTGTCCCTGCTCTTCATCAACGGCTGTAGAAGACCTTATAAATTATACAGAACCCTCCAAATACATAATCCTGTTTGTTGACAGCACAAACAGTAGCCTAATACCTGGGCCAAAGAAGATAAACAGAACACTTTACCGACACGATGGAAGCTGAAACGAAGACGCAAGATAATGAAAAACTTGGCAATAAAGAATCTCACTACAGTGGATTTGCATGTGTGTATATTTCCACCGTGGCCAAAGCCATCATCTGAATTGCTAACTTATCCTCCAGTGCAATCAAAGACTTGGTTCAGAAAGATACGTGATCAAATACCATGGAAACCAGACGTCATTTCAGAATTCGCCCTCTCAAGAAGTACATACCAACGCCCAGCCTAATACAGAACGCCAGCATATGATCAGGAATCATATAGCCCAAGGAACATCCTATCCAAATTTTTAGCTTCACCACAGGTCATTGACTGACTGGTCAATTAGTTGTTCCAGTGACTGGTTCAATGAATGGTCGAGTAGTTGTTCCAGTGATGGTCAGGTAGTTGCTCCAGTGACCGGTTCAGTGACTGGTCAGGTAGTTGTTCCAGTGACTGGTCAATTAGTTGTTCCAGTGGTTCAGTGACTGATCAGTTAGTTGTTCCAGTGATTAGTTCAGTGACTGGTCAATTAGTTGTTCCAGTGAATGGTTAGTTAGTGGTTCCAGTGGCTGATTCAGTGACTGGTCAGGTAGCTGTTCCAGTGACTATTTCAGTAATTGGCTCAGTGACTGTTCCAGTGACTGGCCCAGTGTACAGTACTGGTGGCAGTCGCTCAGTGCTGACGTAACTTATTACCGTTACCTGTTTGTTGCAGGAGCCCTGTTAATGAGTCTTATCTGTTCTCCCGAGTATCCTCTACGTTGTGATCATGTCTCTCTGCATCTTCCGCTCTATAAGTGTCGCGCAATTTGTCTTCATGGTTCTTGTTCCTTCGGCACAACTTTGTGTGTGTGTGTGTGTGTGTGTGTGTGTGTGTGTGTGTGTGTGTGTGTGTGTGTGTGTGTGTGTAGGTCTCACCACACAGGTTGTGTCAGCGCGCGCACACAATGGTCGTGTCGTGTCCAGGAGGTGAGGTAAGGAAGAGACGACATCTCTCCCTTTAGGGGGTCTTAATGGCGCTAATGGTACCATTCTCCACGGCGCCACCGCCCTTCTCCTGTTTACTTAATGGCACCATTCTGTTTCCTTTATAGTTTTGTAAACAGGTACAACGGGGAGTACCTTCTGTTTGTAATACGGTAGCTTCTGTTGGTTAGAGGCTAGCTATTGTTAGAAGCGTCTGTTGGTCAGAGGTAGCCTCTGTTAGTAACATAGTTGCTTATGTTGATCAGAAGTAGCTACTGTTAGTGATATAGTGGCGTCTGTTGGTCAGGGGTAACCTCTGTTAGTAACACGGTTGCTTCTGTTAGTAAGATGTGACTTCTTGTCTTTGGAAGGAGAAGGGTAGTAGCGCACTCAGCTCGCACAATGAGGTTCGTGGTTCAATCCCCAGTACGGGTGGCGACATTAGGGCGTGTTTACTTAAGACACCTGCTGTCCCTGTTCACCTAGCAGCAAGGAGGTACCTAGATGTTAGCCCATTGGTGTGAGTCGCATTCTGTACACAAAATGAGCCTAATTTGCCCTAAATGCTCTGCATAACAAGGGGCTTTCTATACAGTATGTCACTGATGCCAGCTATGGTCTGTATAAGTTGTATCATGTACAGATAAAGATTATTATTATTATTATTATTATTATCATCTGTGGCAAGGTTGGCAGCTCTCTCTCTCTCTCGCACACTCTCTGGCTCTTTCTCCTTAACTTTCACTACTCTTTGCGAACACCAGAAAATCAAAACATCCGTCACATTCACCAGACCAGAATAACATAAACAACACGCGGTGAAAATACCCAACAAGACCTCCATCTTGGGTGTATGTCGTTCCCAAACTATCGTCCAGCGGCTCGCCCCTCAGTACTCGTTTCAGTTTTTTTCCTCTCTATTTTCTAGCATCCCACCACTTTCTAGAGTCATTTTCCTTTTTCTAGAATCATCCTCTTCTTTCTAGAGTCGTCATCCTCTTTCTAGAGTACTATTCTTTCTAGAGTCATCCTCTTTCTGAAGTGCTCCTATTCTTTCTAGAGTCCTCCTTCTCTTTCTAGAGTTATTCTCCTTTTTATTGAGTATCCTTTTTCTAGAGTCATCTTTCTCTTCTTAGAGTCATCCTCTTTTCAGAATCATCCTTCCCTTTCTAGAGTCATCCTCCTCTTTCTACATTTTTTCCATGCTCTTGTACTTTTTGTCGTTGACTCTGCATCTTATGGTACTCGTTGCCTCCTTGTCTTTTGATGAATAAGACACATGTTAAACGCTTGGGTGTCTTTATTGCCAATAAAGATTCCCAGGTATTGCACATGTTTGAGTCATCAACTTGGTAGGTAATGTTTACATTACAATCAGCAATATGGTACATGTCTTTTCTTCGTCTTGGAATAAATTCCTGCTTCCTAGTGCTTTCTAACTAGGTATATCAACTCGTTCTTCTTTCCGTTTTATTTTGTTGTCCCACTGTACATCATTCACGAAGTCTTTTCCTCCCTTAGAGTCCTATTCTGAAGGCAGGATTTCTTGCCTTCTCCCGTGATTCTATCCAAGTTACCTAAAGTCAGCTATATCTCAGGACTGTGTGGCTGATGGCTGCCAGAGGCTAGGTATAGGATCAAGCCTCCACCACTCCTTGTGCTGAATGACTCATACGGACTCAGTACGCCATATAAAAATAATAATAATTATAATAATAATAATGTTGATTCAAGGTTACTCTATACCGAAGGATTTTGTCTCTTGATATTTGGTTTTCAATGACCAGGATGACTGCAGGGACACACGTCCCACTAGTACCTGCCCAGCCTCAAGAACATTCTTTCCTGCCTTTTCACCTGACTTCTCTAGTATTAAAGGCCTGGCCGTCTGCCTCTGCTTTAGGCTTGAGAGACTGACCACTTCCTACCAAGGTTGAAGGACTGGCCACATAGGATGACAATGAATATGATTCATATATATAATATATATATGTATATAATCAGGGAAGAAGGAGGGGCAGCCGCCAGCTTCAGGTAGTCCCAGAAGTGTAGAAAATATGGAGAACTTGCCCATCATTATATGTTTGTTCCCATAGGCTCAGAGACTCTTGGTTCATGGGGAAAGAGTGCATCCAAGGTACTAAGGAGCTAGGCAAAAGACTCATCAGGGTAACTGGGATCCCAGGGCAGCTAGTTTTCTGTTCCAGAGACTCGGTGCGGGTGTTCAGAGGGGTAATGCCTGCTGTATTTTGGACACGCGCCCGAGTTCTGAGGAGCTGGATGAGATTCTCGCGTTATAATCAGTGACAAACATGTAACAGTATGTGCTAGACATGTATCTCTCACATCTCATGTACTGTATATGCCATCTTTATATCAACAATGTATCTCTTAAACCTTTTTCTACCATATTATATATATATATATATATATATATATATATATGTCGTGCCGAATAGGCAGAACTTGCGATCTTGGCTTAAATAGCAACGCTCATCTTGCCATATAGGACAAGTGAAAATTTGTGTCTGCAATAATTTCGCCAAGATTATTCTAAACCTAACGAAAAAAATATATTTCACTGTGTTTGCTTAGTATTAAATTATTGTAAACAAATCTAAAATATATTTAGTTGGGTTAGGCTAAAATAAATTGTTCTTGTTATAATAAGGTTAGGTACGTTTTCTAAGATTCTTTTGGTGCAAAATTAACTTTTTTTACATTAACATTAATGAAAGAAATATATCTATAAACGTATAAGAGAAAATTTTAGAAAGGACTTAATTTTAAATGAGTTCTTGCTAAATGACCAGTTTTACATATTCGGCACGACATATATATATATATATATATATATATATATATATATATATATATATATATATATATATATATATATATATATATATATATATGCAATAAGATCACAGTAAACAGGTGATATCAGAATATGCAAAACAACCACTCTGAAAGAATAGAGAAATTCCAAGCGCTTTCGTGACTACTCACATTATCAATGAACAATGAAAGTTGAGCATCAAAGGATGGTATATAAAGGGTCTAGCCCACATCTCACTATCACATCCCACAACAAAGGAACACCTGACACGCGACTCATAAGAAAGGGAACACTGCAGCGGGCCATCCGGCCGAACTATACAGGTCCTTCACACGACCCACCAACAAACTATTCTACCCAAGAAATAAGAATTTTAAAAATTATTATTTGTCCAATTTATTATTAAATTCTTCCCAAATTCTATTAATTATAAATGGATCTAATTTATATAAACCAAAGGAAATATTCATATTATTGTCAAAACTGCTTTTTATGAAACAAGATTCAATTATATTCCTGTCGACCATGGACTTGCTTGATACAACTTTCTCAACTTTTTGAAAATCAATTGGATGGTTAAAATCTCTCACATGAATAAATGGAGCATTGGAATCTTGTCCAGTTCTAATGCTATATTTATGTTGTTTTAATCTTAGTTCGAGATTTTTACCAGTTTCTCCGTAATAAACTTTATCGCAAATTTTACAAGGAATCTTATAGACACATCCGTCAGCATTTTGGGGGGAATTCTTTATCAAAAGTTTTTTTACTGTATCAAGATTTTTAAATACAACTTTAATATTAAAAGTCTTAAGAGAAGGCATATCAACCAAGTTTTCATGGTAAGGGAGAACCAACATATTTTTAGTTGAATAAGGCTGGTTGTCCCTTTTTGGATTGTAAAAAGTATTTCTAGCAACTTTAAAAGATTTATCAATTACGTTTCTTGGGTATTTCAAATCATTACCTATTTCATAAATTTTGGATATTTCCTCATCTATGAATTCTGGACTACAAATTCGTAAAGCTCTCAAAAACATTGATGAGAAAACAGACAGTTTAACCCTATCGCGTGTCAGGTATTCCTTTGTTGTGGGATCTGATAGTGAGGTGTGGGCTAGACCCTTTATATACCTTCCTTTGATGCTCTACTTGCATTGTTCCTTGATAATGTGAGTAGTCACGAAAGCACGTGAAATTTCTCTATTCTTTCACAGTGGTTGTTTTGCATATTCTGAAATCACCTGTTTATTGTGATCTTATTGCATATATATATATATATATATATATATATATATATATATATATATATATATATATATATAATTTATATATATATATATACAAACATTAACATTTATGAAAATAATGTTTATCAAATGATAAACTAACAAAAACAAAGCAAAAAATAATAGCATTAACAAAGAGCAAGAGCAGCTTTAGGCGACAACGACAACAATGAGTTATAACAAGAAGAGGAGCCCAAGAAGGCTAACAACCCCAGGAGGACTTCATAACACCCAAGTCATGGAGGGACCGTTGTGGAGTTCCTCAGGCAGGACCACTGTCACCAACAGTCACCCCCCGGGGCTGTTAATAGACTATACTCTGTCTACGGTCTTCTTTGCCCTTCCCCAATCTTCTTGACTTTGCATTTGTTAATGTTCCTGACGTGTCTGCACACCATCAATTAATGATCCACAAGTGCATCAATGACTTCCCTCATTGATGCTCGGTGAAAGACTGTGTCCCAACACACAGGGTAGCTCGAGGATGATGGGGAAAATACCCTTGTTTTCGAGATGAGAAATCACGGAAGGGTAAAAGGTTTGAACTCATGGCAATTAAGTCCTACATCTCCGAGGCCAGTGCGCTAACCACTGGGCCTGCTGGCTCTAGTAAGGTTCATCTACCTACGCATATTTCTATACACCTGCATTTATGGTCACAGTGGTGGCCCATGCTAACCTCCCTATGGAGTATAGAAATATATCTAGTTGGATGAATATTATTAAAGCCAGCTGGCCCAGTGGTTAACGCACTGGCCTGTGAGTTTAACGACTCACTTATCATGGGTTCAGACCCCTCCCGGTCCGTGGTTTGTTTACAATCGTCTTATTACAATTTCGTGAGTCTTCAAGATGAGGTAAGGAAGGCAGGTTCCTTCCGGAGACGTGCCTGGATGCTGGTGATGGGGCTCTTGAGGCAAGGAGTTGGAGCTATCCTTCCCTTCCTTGGATCAAATCGGTTTACTTCACACTGCCTTGCAGGTCTATGGATTTTACTGTGACATCATAGCTGTGTCACCATCACAGCTGTGTCACCATCACAGCTGTGTCACCATCACAGTTGTCACCCTCACAACTGTCACCATCACAGCTGTGTCACCATCACATCGGTGTCATCACAGCTGTGTCACCATCACAGCTGTGTCACCATAACAGCTGTGTCACCATCACAGCTGTGTTACCTGGAGTTTACCTGGAGAGAGTTCCGGGGGTCAACGCCCCCGCGGCCCGGTCTGTGACCAGGCCTCCTGGTGGATCAGAGCCTGATCAACCAGGCTGTTGCTGCTGGCTGCACGACCATCACAGCTGTGCCACCATCACAGCTGTGTCACCATCACAACTGTGTCACCATCACAGCTGTGTTACCATCACAGCAGTGTTACCATCACAGCAGTGTTACCATCACAACAGTGTTACCATCACAGCAGTGTCACCATCACAGCAGTGTCACCATCATAGCAGTGTCACCATCACAGCAGTGTCACCATCACAGCAGTGTCACCATCACAGCAGTGTCACCATCACAGCAGTGTCACCATCACAGCAGTGTCACCATCACAGCAGTGTCACCATCACAGCAGTGTCACCATCACAGCAGTGTCACCATCACAACAGTGTCACCATCACAGCTGTGTCACCATCACAGCTGTGTCACCATCACAGCTGTGTCACCATCACAGCTGTGTCACCATCACAGCAGTGTCACCATCACAACAGTGTCACCATCACAGCTGTGTCACCATCACAGCAGTGTCACCATCACAGCTGTGTCACCATCACAGCTGTGTCACCATCACAGCTGTGTCACCATCACAGCTGTGTCACCATCACAGCTGTGTCACCATCACAGCTGTGTCACCATCACAGCTGTGTCACCATCACAGCTGTGTCACCATCACAGCTGTGTCACCATCACAGCTGTGTCACTCTCTCCACAGCGTCATGTGTCACAAACAGTCCGTCCTTCAGCGCTTTATGTATCAACAATACACAATGACAGTGCAACTTGTCAACATTCTCGTGTGCAACTTTTACTGTCTTGAGAGAGAGAGAGAGAGAGAGAGAGAGAGAGAGATAAAGAGAGAGAGAGAGAGATAAGGAGTGAGATAAAGAGAGAGAGAGAGAGAGAGAGAGAGAGAGAGAGAGAGAGAGAGAGAGAGAGAGAGAGAGAGAGAGAGAGAGAGAGTACAGGTGTGCTGGGATGTACAGTAGCACCGGAGCTATATTAAGTGTGTGTTTATTACCTGCCCACCTTGCCTGCCCACCAAGCCTGCCCACCCTGCCTTACCCTACCCTACCTGTCAACCTTGCCTCTCTGCCTACCTGGTCTGAGACACTTTCAAATTCATGCTCACAAATACTTTCATATTCACCAGCAGTCACTTTCACTGTGAAACATAATTTGTATAATCTTATGTTCGCAAATTATTTTTCCTGCTTTCCTGAAGGATCCCGAGGGATTTTTGAAGGATCCTGAAGGAGGAGTATTCGATGGAACGTTTCACAGGAATCCTTCAGCAGAACCGAAGGCTTTTTCACCACTAACGTCGCATTCTTGTTCACCACCAAAGACTCTTCCATCATCAACGACGCATTCTTGAACACCACCAAAGACTCTTCCATCATCAACGACACAATCTTGAACACCACCAAAGACTCTTCCATCATCAACGACGCATTCTTGACCACCAAAGACTCTTCCATCATCAACGACGCATTCTTGAGCACCACCAAAGACTCTTCCATCATCAACGACGCATTCTTGAACACCACCAAAGATTCTTCCATCATCAACGACACATTCTTGAACACCACCAAAGACTCTTCCATCATCAACGACGCATTCTTGAGCACCACCAAAGACTCTTCCATCATCAACGACGCATTCTTGAGCACCACCAAAGACTCTTCCATCATCAACGACGCATTCTTGACCACCAAAGACTCTTCCATCATCAACGACGCATTCTTGAGCACCACCAAAGACTCTTCCATCATCAACGACGCATTCTTGAACACCACCAAAGATTCTTCCATCATCAACGACACATTCTTGAACACCACCAAAGACTCTTCCATCATCAACGACGCATTCTTGAGCACCACCAAAGACTCTTCCATCATCAACGACGCATTCTTGAACACCACCAAAGACTCTTCCATCATCAACGACACAATCTTGAACACCACCAAAGACTCTTCCATCATCAACGACACAATCTTGAACACCACCAAAGACTCTTCCATCATCAACGACGCATTCTTGAACACCACCAAAGACTCTTCCATCATCAACGACGCATTCTTGAACACCACCAAAGACTCTTCCATCATCAACGACGCATTCTTGAACACCACCAAAGACTCTTCCATCATCAACGACGCATTCTTGAACACCACCAAAGACTCTTCCATCATCAACGACGCATTCTTGAGCACCACCAAAGACTCTTCCATCATCAACGACGCATTCTTGAACACCACCAAAGACTCTTCCATCATCAACGACGCATTCTTGAGCACCACCAAAGATTCTTCCATCAATAAAGACACATTTTTGAGCACCACCAAAGATTCTTCCATCAATAAAGACGCATTTTTAAGCACCACCAAGGCCTCTTTCACTAACGACGCATTGTTGGACATCCCCTCCCGTTCCTTCCCATTGATCCTGCAGAAAACCTTGCAGTTCTGAGAAACATCAGAGATCAATTTAACGAAGAAATGACATATAGAAATGATTAGGGAACATGAAATAATGGTATTTGGATGTGAAAATGGAAAAGGAGAGAATGGTGAGAGACAACGTGGGAGAGAGAGGAGGATGGTGGAAGCAGAGGTAGGAGAGGAGGAGGTGGGATGCTAGGAAGGGAAAGGAGTAGGAGGGAGGAAGGTCGTCTCATTACAGGGAGCAACACAGGTGTGCAGGTACAATAGACCAATTCAGCACAGTAGCTGTGAGCTGTCTGGCCCACAATGTCTGCCATGATCAAGCACCACCATTACCACCACCACCACCACCACCACTACCACCACCACTACTACCACCACCTCCATCACCACTACAAGAAAGACAAGCCAGTAAGTTTCAAAGGAACCACGTCACCGTGGTCTTCAAGACTACGGTGATCTTCACCAACTCCAAGACTGAGGGACTGATTACCTCATCTTTTAAATATAGTTCTACATTTGCCACAATATGTCCTTGTATTGATGTTGCACATGTGTCTAATTCTTAACATTCCCTTCATGTTTAAGGGGAATTATCAATAACCTGACCCCCCTCCCCTCCCTCCCGAGTGGTTTTGATACGTTTCTCAAGTCAGTTCCTGATCAGCCGGGCTGAGGTGTACGTGTTGCACTGCGTGTGACGGACACCAGCAGCCTGATTCATCAGGCTAGCAACTAGTAGGCCCGGTCTGGGACCGGGACGGGGAGGCATCCCGGTCCCATCACTACTACCATCACCACCACTACTACTACCACAGCCACTACCACTTCCACCATCCACCCAACCATCACCAGTGTCATCACTACAACCACCAGTACCAACAGTAAAACCGGTACTACTACTACTACCCCACCTGTGACATCCCTATAACCGGTTTTAAAGCCACTTCTGTCTTTGCAGCCCGACCTTGGAATAGGCTTCCTTGTGATATATGTGTCGTGCTGAATAGGTAAAACTTGCGATTTTGGATTAAATAGCAACGCTCTTCGTGCCGAATAAGGCAAGCGAAAATTTGTGTATGCAGTGATTTCGCAAAAATCTTTCCGAACCTAACGAAAAGTATATATTTCTTTGCATTTATTTATTATTAAATTATTGTAAACTTATCTAAAATATATTTAGCTGGACTAGGCTAAAATAATTGCGCGTGTTACAATAATGTTAGGCAAGTTTTCTAAGTTTCTTTTGGTACAAAATTATTAATTTTTACATAAACACAAATGAAAACATATATCTTTCAATGTATAAAAATTTTTTTTAGAAAGCACTTAATTTTAAATGAGTTTTTGCTAATTGACCAATATTACCTATTCGGCACGATGTGATGTAGTTCAACTATGCTTGGTAGGTTGCTAAGGGAGACCTAATTTAACCAGTTACATGGTCACACCTTGCCTTGGCAAATAGCTGTCAGATATGCCTTTCGGCTTAAGTCTGAGGTCTTTTGTTCTTGACGGCGTCAGACCTCGTCGTCAGGTCGTAACACGTGGTCTACGACTTATGGGAAACAGGGTGCCTAGAGGGCCATATAAGCAAGGGAACAGCTGAGCAAGGAGGTTGTTGGTGACAGGTTCGGTGAGCGAGAGCTCTGGACAGCCGCGTGTGTAGTGGACCACGCATTGCGAATTTCGGGTCAGCTGGTCGGTGAATTAAGAGTGAGTACGTGTTATTGATAACATCTACCTTCCCTCTGGTAATAAGTCTTATAGGTCAATTATTATATTACATAAATTTCCATCAGGATATGTTGTATTCTATCCCTTTTAAGTTATTAAGTAAATTATAGCCATAGTTCCCATTTTTATTTGTACCTTCTTGTGCTATACCCTATTCTGTTAAGCACTGGGATAACACAGGAGACGTGCTCAGTTGCTGGGATACCTCAGTCAGAGTGGGTAAAGGTCTCACAGCGACTATATATATATATATATATATATATATATATATATATATATATATATATATATATATATATATATATATATATACATCGAGGGTGTATATCTTAGTATTCAGTGCCTTTCCATGAATCCCTGAGCATGGTATAGTCGTGGATTTACAATTGCAAGAAATATTTCTTCGATCTCCAGTACCTCGTGCATAATTATATAGTGTGAGTGTAACAGGTGTTACAGAGGTGACAGTGTTTTATAGTGAGTGTATCACAAGGATGTTACAAAGGTAGCTTCTTTCATTATATTTTATGTCTGAAAGACTGTCTTTCAATCTTGGCCTGTCTTAGTACATGGCTAGTTGGCTGATTAGATGACATACTAGTTAACTAGTACTAGGATACGGAGAACATTTAAAAGTTTTTTTGTTCTGCAATTTTTAGGGATTTTTTATGTTCTGAGGGTCTTGCCTATCTTGGGCCCGGCCTCCTGTGACGCCTTCTACAGCTGCTACATCTCACTTCTGGCTCGCGTGTATAAGATCGACCCAACTGCCTCTACTTCAGAGTGATCAGTGCAATGGAGCTGACCACCTTCCATCTAGGCTGAGGGACTGAACACCTTCCATCTCGACTGAGGGACTGAACACCTTCCATCTCGACTGAGGGACTGAACACCTTCCATCTCGGCTGAGGAACTGAACACCTTCCATCAAGACTGAGAAAATGACCACCTTCCATCTAGACTGAGGGAATGAACACCTTCTATCTAGACTGAGGGAATGAACAACTTCCTTCTTGACTCAGGGATTAAACACCTTCCATCTCGACTGAGGGATTGAACACCTTCCATCTCGACTGAGGGATTGAACACCTTCCATCTCGACTGAGGGACTGAACACCTTCCATCTCGACTGAGGGACTGAACACCTTCCATCAAGGGTCAGGGACTGAACACCTTCCATCAAGGGTCAGGGACTGAACACCTTCCATCAAGGGTCAGGGACTGAACACCTTCCATCAAGGGTCAGGGACTGAACACCTTCCATCTAGGCTCAGGGACTGAGCACCTTCCATCTAGGCTCAGGGACTGAACACCTTCCATCTAGGCTGAGAGACTGAACACCTTCCATCTATGCTTAGGGACTGAACACCTTCCATTAAAACTGAGGGACTGAACACCTTCCATCTATGCTTAGGGACTGAACACCTTCCATTAAAACTGAGGGACTGAACACCTTCCATCTAGGCTGAGGGACTGATCTCTTGAAGATGATGCAAAAACTTCAAATATGACTGTCTCAGGGATAAAGATATCTAAACGCTGTAAAGAAAAAGGACATAAGTGCAACATTAGTTGCACTAGTGTCCTTTTACTTTACATATTGTGGGTAATTCTACCAACATTAATACTATCTGAACGCTGCACGTGTGTCTAATTCATCTAGAATGGCAGGTTGACTGATTGGGCCGGGAGATGCGACCCAGCCATTGCAACCACAAATAGGTGAGTACAAATAAGCGAATGTACAAAGACACACACACACACACACACACACACACACATACACCGTGTATGTCAGGCCCATACTGGAGTATGCAGCACCTGTTTGGAACCCACACTTGATAAAGCACGTCAAGAAACTAGAGAAAGTACAAAGGTTTGCGACAAGGTTAGTTCCAGAGCTAAGGGGAATGTCCTATGAAGAAAGATTAAGGGAAATCGGCCTGACGACACTGGAGGACAGGAGGGTCAGGGGAGACATGATAACGACATATAAAATACTGCGTGGAATAGACAAGGTGGACAAAGACAGGATGTTCCAGGGAGGGGACACAGAAACAAGAGGCCACAATTGGAAGCTGAAGACACAAATGAGTCAGAGAGATATTAGGAAGTATTTCTTCAGTCATAGAGTTGTCAGGCAGTGGAATAGCCTAGAAAATGGCGTAGTGGAGGCAGGAACCATACACAGTTTTAAGACGAGGTTTGATAAAGCTCATGGAGCGGGGAGAGAGAGGGCCCAGTAGCAGCCGGTGAAGAGGCGGGGCCAGGAGCTAAGACTCGACCCCTGCAACCACAAATAGGTGAGTACAAATAGGTGAGTACATGAAGTGTTCCAGTCATTGTGACTTACTATGGCTGGCGAAGCCAGGAAGAGAGACGAGTGGAAGTCAGGGGTCCCCACCTCCATCAGAACACCCTCGAGTGACCTCTCTACCACCTCTGTACGACCTTTGTACGACATCTGTACGACCTCTACGCCCTCTGCGACATCACAACCTGCGAACACTCCCCCACTCCACTACGACCTATCTACATCCCTTGGCTGCCGAATCTCTGCACGGCGCTCTTAACCACAGAGAAAAGAACAGCTCTGCTTGAACCAACAGTTAATCTCCACTTGATGAACAATGTCAAGCAGCTGCAGCCTCCTCCACACGACCTGTCAATCACTCACTCAAATGGCAGAGCTTAGAGCACCTGGAGGGAAGGAGGGTTGGAGGAGAGGGTGGAGGAGGCGTGGAGTGATGTAGGCTGGTGTGGGAGATGGCATAGTGGTCTAAATGCAATGGTGGAGTGATTGTTACGGAAGTGATTGTGATTGTTTTGATGTTTAGTACGGAATGGCTGCAGTGGTGATGGTAATGGTTGTGGTGGTTGCGATGGTGGTGATTGTGGTTGTTTTGATGGGGATGTTGTTTAGTGAGGAACGCTGCAATGGTGATGGTAGTGGTTATGGCTGCTGCGATGGTGATGGTAGTGGTTATGGTTGCTGCGATGGTGATGTGGTTGTACTTGAGAGTACATGACAAAGATAATTAACAAAGGATTATAGAGTCCTCACAGAGGCTATTTGGTGAGAATAACTATTTCCATGTAGCTTATTCTAGACTATCGTTCATTATCTAGGTGTTTGAGGCATACCAATTTACAATACTGGAAAACTGGTATGGAACTAGATGCAAGAAGCAAGGTACAGCTACCTCTTCCTCAATTAGTGCTATTACCATCGGGAGCCACTCGTGTTTCTCCTGAGATCTGTGAGTACCAATGGATATATGTTTAGTTACCATTGGTACTGCTTCCGGATAGTGTGGTGCGCAAATGGATGCTTACCACTGTTATATCTAACATTCTTATATTTAACACTACCTCTCTCGTCCATGTCCTCCTCTCGTATATATACTGGCTCTCTTACCTTCGTGTGTTAGTGTGTGACTAGTTAATGATCCAAGTCGGACCATAACGTCGTCATAAACTTGTTTCTCCTATGTGTTGGTTATTTGTGTTTACAACCATCTACTTCTGTCATTACTATTAACGCGGTTGGATCGGTGTCAACTGATCGTCCTGATGCAGTTGTTTAACAGACATTCAGTTCATCTCAAGAGAAGAATATAGTCGAGTCCTATACAGTGGAACCTCGGTGTTCGAACGTACCGGACTACGAACAAACCGGAGTCCGAACAATTTTGTTAAGAAAAAAAAAGAAAAGACCCAGTTTCTGAATCTTTTTCAAAAGTGCTTTGAAGTGACCTTTGACACTGATCTAACTCTCAGAAGCTTCTGGAAGAGTAAGTTCAGCCTCCTCCAGTGTGTGAGGCTGATAAAGCCTGGGAAATACTCTTTCGGACATCGAACTTTTCGCAGCTCGAACACCACCTAAGAACCAATTAAGTTCAAACGCCGAAGTTCCACTGTACTTGTTTGTCCAGCTGGTTCTGATACGATTGTAATGTCTTTTCCCTTACAACTTCGTTAATGGTAGTGCATGTGATTGTTGTTGTTAGATGGTAGTGGTGGTTGTGGTTGTTATGGTAACAGTAGGAACTGTTATGACTGTGATTGTTTAGAAGGACGGATCTAAAGGACTCCAAAGGAAGGAAAAGAGGAGAAATATGATAGACAAGAGGAAAATATGACGAGAGGGAAGGGGAGGAGGGGAAACAATCAAGGGAAAGCAGAACGAAGCAAAAGAGGGAAAGAGAAGAGAGTTGAGAGACAAAAAAGGGATTAAAATAGGGAACAAAAGAGATGAATGAAGAGAGGACAATAAGAGGAGGAAAGCGGGTGGCAAAGAAGAGAAAATCGTGAATATATGAGTAAAGAACGTAAAAATGAGTAGCTAAAGAAGAGACCAAGAGAAGCAGAGAAAAGACCAACAGGAGGCAGTGAAAGGAAAAAAATATGAGCAAAGGAGAAAGTAAGAATCGGTGCAATACGCTAAATGATGGAGCAAAGAAGCAACCAGGAGACGGCAAAGTGTGTCAAAAGAGGGGATAAAGACAAGAACAAGAGGGGACCAAGAAAAGAGAAAGTGGGGACAAAGAAAACAGCAAGAAAGAACAAAGAAAGCTTGTTATTGTAATTCTTGTTATCTACCCATACTCTACTTGTTGTGTGTGGGAAGGGTCTCATAATCCAGTGAGGTACAGCAGCCGTAGTGGCAGCAGCAGCAGGAGCAACAAGAACAGCAGCAGCAGTAGTAGCAGCAACAGCAGTAGAAGCAACAGCAGCAGCAACAGCAGCAACAATAACAAGAACAACAGCAGCAGCAGCAGCAACAACAGCAGCAGCAGCAACAGCAGCAGCAGCAACAGCAGCAGCAGCTGGCCGCACCACCCACACCCACCCACCAGAGCGACCCACACAGCAGGGGCTAGGGACAGACAAGTGGGTACTCCCAGGTATCCCTCAAGCACACTCCACACCTCAACACAATACTCCAAATTGCCGCCATTGCACTCGCTTGCTCCTCTAATAGTTTTCTTTGACCCGCAGTCTATTGACTTGTGGACTTATGATGGCAGGAGAGAGCATTCTCTCCATCCCCTCCAACAACTGACTCTCTCTCTCTCTCTCTCTCTCTCTCTCTCTCTCTATTTACACAGAGTTTGACAAGGTTAGGTTAAGGATCCCTAGCATTATTGACAAGCTATTTACAGGTTAAGGATTCCTAACTCTATTGGCAAGCTAAGAGCTGATACCTACATCAGCTCATTTCAAAGCATTTTTATTGTTATGAGACATTCAAGTAGGGAACAGGATGAAGTTGGAGCCATCTGTGGGCCAGCATTTTCATTTGATCAACTGACTTTATCTCGTTGACATCATTATGCTGTACGAATGTGTTCCAGACTCGAGTCATCCTGGGGATATATGATCTCAGATGGAGTGATGTTCTGGAGAAGAGTACAGCCAGAGTGAAGTTGCTGCTTTCTGCCCGTCTTGTGGTATAGAAGCTTGCTTCACGCTGTCCTCGAAGTGGGTCCAAGTGTGGTACTTTGACAATATTGGCCTTGTACATAACAGTAAGGCCACCCACACCCCTCCTATGTTGAAGGCTCTGCTGAAATGACAGATCTCTCCAGGATTGGTCCAGGCGAGAGATGAGACGTCTTGCTCTGTTTTCTACTCTGTCAAGCAGTCGCAGATGAGAAAGGGGGCAGGGGAACCAAGAAAGTGGAGCATACTCAAGGCGTGAGAGTACTTGTGCCTCGTACAAAATCTTGCAACCCCTGCTGTCAAGCAAATGCGAGATACGGCGAAGTGCTGTAAGCTTCCTGGCTGCCTTGTTTGCAAGATTTACAACGTGGTTTTTCATGGTCAGTTTGGAGTCAATTTTCACCCCAAGGATATCAACTTCTTCCCCAGGTGCCAACACCCTCCCATTCATCCTTACTACTGCACCGGCATTACCATCATGGTGCTAGAGAAAACCATCATTTGTGTTTTCTCAGGTGCAAATGTTACTTGCCATCAATTTCCCCAAGTTGATATAGCTCTTAGCTGGTGATTGATGTAGCTTAGAGCAGCTGGCATTTCTTCTCTTGGATAAGTGAATATCAGTGTACAGTCGTCTGCATATGCATGTGATTCTGGGATGAGATGAAGAAGGTCATTGTAGTAGACATTCCATAACAATGGTCCCAGAACACTTCCTTGTGGAACACTTGCCCCAATAGGATGTCTTGCTCTCTCTCTCTCTCTCTCTCTCTCTCTCTCTCTCTCTCTCTCTCTCTCTCTCTCTCTCTCTCTCTCTCCCTCCAAGAATTGCTGAAATTTTGTGCAGATCTGTTTTCAATAGTTTTACATCGTCAGCACACAGTAGTACATCTGTTTCAATCCCACCTAGTATATCATTCACATAAACCAGAAAGAGCACTGGTCCTAGTACCGATTCTTGAGAAACCCCGCATCTCTAAGGTATCTTATTTGAAAAATCAACTTTGGAGTCCAGTCCCTGGACCAATTATGTACCTCTGTAATCTTTTGACTACCGCCCAGAGGATGGGTATGGGGTGCATAATAAACATATTAAACTAAAACTCTTACCTGATAGTCACTCCTGTTTGTTTTTTTTATCCACCGCAGTACGTTCTCTGTTATTTCCTACCTGCACCTCAAGGTTTTGCCTCAGCCGAGTCTTGTGGGGTACAGTATCTAAAGCCTTTTGCAGCCTAAGAAAATGCAGTCCAACCTTTCTTCTCTCTCTTGTCTCATATCCTCTGGTAAATAACTCCAATAGGTTGATAAGACAAGATTTGACATTTCTGATCCAGTGCTCTTTATTGTTTACTAAACGACATTTTACCAAGTTTTCTATAATTTTCATTCTGATGATCTACATTACATTACATGAAATGTATGTCAGTGATATTGGTCTGAAGCTTAATCCTTCGTGTCTGTCTCCTCTTTTGAACAGTCGCTGTCGTCCAGAGCTATGGCAGCTGTCATGTGTCTACTGACTTGTTGTGGTTCAGAATCCAAGGTGACATCTTGTCAGGCATCATTGCCTTTTATGTATCTATCTCCATTAAGAGTTTCCTTACCTCTTCTCTCGTATTTTTCGTCAGGTACTGTTGGTGTTGGTTTAGAAAAAAACACGTAGGAAACACTAGGACATAAATGCTTTTTCTAAACGAACTTGTCAGTATTTATTACCAAGGTTGATATCTAGGTTTTCTGGTATTGCCAATTTTTCAACTGAGAGCACCACGGATCCATTGGTCAACACTTCGCAGACTCGTCATTGTTCGTGAGTTCTCCTTATTCCTTCTTCAGTCGAATTACCTCGTCTTTTACTGTTGTCTTTCTTCTGATGTGGCTGTGAGGTAGCCTTGGTTCAGCCTTGACTAAGGCCAACTCTGTGTCATTTTCTTATTGTTGTTCAGTCTCTTTCCTCATCTTTGCACATTAATTTTTTTTTTTTTGGTAATCTGCTCACTTCTCTTTTCTCGTCTGTCCTTTGCTTTCTGTAGCTTTTCCACGCTCTTCTGCTTCCCATTTTTTCCTCTTTATATGTGTGGTATAACCAAGGGCTCTCTCGTGGATCTGGTGATCCACAGGAGAGGATCTAATGATCCACTGGAGAGGATCTGGTGATCCACTGGAGAGGATCTAGTGATCTACTGTAGAGGATCTAGTGATCCATGTGTGTCCCCTCATCCTGGTCCCTCTCATGTGTCCCCTCATCCTGGTCCCCGTCATGTGTGTCCCCTCATCCTGGTCCCCGTCATGTGTGTCCCCTCATCCTGGTCCCCGTCATGTGTGTCCCCTCATCCTGGTCCCTCTCTTGTGTGTCCCCTCATCCTGGTCCCACTCATGTGTGTCCCCTCATCCTGGTCCCTCTCGTGTGTGTCCCCTCATTCTGGTCCCTCTCGTGTGTGTCCCCTCATCCTGGTCCCTCTCATGTGTGTCCCCTCATCCTGGTCTCTCTCTTGTGTGTCCCCTCATCCTGGTCCCTCTCATGTGTGTCCCCTCATCCTGGTCCCTCTCATGTGTCCCCTCATCCTGGTCCCTCTCATGTGTGTCCCCTCATCCTGGTCCCTCTCATGTGTGTCCCCTCATCCTGGTCCCTCTCATGCGTGTCCCCTCATCCTGGTCCCTCTCTTGTGTGTCCACTCATCCTGGTCCCTCTCATGTGTGTCCCCTCATCCTGGTCCCTCTCATGTGTGTCCCCTCATCCTGGTCCCTCTCATGCGTGTCCCCTCATCCTGGTCCCTCTCTTGTGTGTCCACTCATCCTGGTCCCTCTCTTGTGTGTCCACTCATCCTGGTCCCTCTCATGTGTGTCCCCTCATCCTGGTCCCCGTCATGTGTGTCCCCTCATCCTGGTCCCTCTCTTGTGTGTCCCCTCATCCTGGTCCCACTCATGTGTGTCCCCTCATCCTGGTCCCTCTCTTGTGTGTCCACTCATCCTGGTCCCTCTCATGTGTGTCCCCTCATCCTGGTCCCCGTCATGTGTGTCCCCTCATCCTGGTCCCTCTCATGTGTGTCCCCTCATCCTGGTCCCCGTCATGTGTGTCCCCTCATCCTGGTCCCTCTCATGTGTGTCCCCTCATCCTGGTCCCTCTCATGTGTGTCCCCTCATCCTGGTCCCTCTCATGTGTGTCCCCTCATCCTGGTCCCTCTCATGTGTGTCCCCTCATCCTGGTCCCTCTCATGTGTGTCCCCTCATCCTGGCCCCTCTCTTGTGTGTCCCTTCATCCTGGTCCCACTCATGCGTGTCCCCTCATCCTGGTCCCTCTCATGTGTGTCCCCTCATCCTGGTCCCTCTCATGTGTGTCCCCTCATCCTGGTCCCTCTCATGCGTGTCCCCTCATCTTGGTCCCTCTCATGTGTGTCCCCTCATCCTGGTCCCACTCATGTGTGTCCCCTCATCCTGGTCCCTCTCATGTGTGTCCCCTGATCCTGGTCCCTCTCATGTGTGTCCCCTGATCCTGGTCCCTCTCATGTGTGTCCCCTGATCCTGGTCCTTCTCATGTGTGTCCCCTGATCCTGGTCCCTCTCATGTGTGTCCCCTGATCCTGGTCCCTCTCATGTGTGTCCCCTCATCCTGGTCCCTCTCATGTGTGTCCCCTCATCCTGGCCCCTCTCTTGTGTGTCCCTTCATCCTGGTCCCTCTCATGTGTGTCCCCTCATACTGGTCCCTCTCATGTGTGTCCCCTCATCCTGGTCCCTCTCATGTGTGTCCCCTCATCCTGGTCCCTCTCATGTGTGTCCCCTCATCCTGGTCCCTCTCATGTGTGTCCCCTCATCCTGGTCCCTCTCTTGTGTGTCCCCTCATCCTGGTCCCTCTCATGTGTGTCCCCTCATCCTGGTCCCTCTCATTGATAAATTCGTCACATGTGCAACACTTGGGGTATCTTTTATGAGGAAACGTTTCGCCACACAGTGGCTTCATCAGTCCATACAAAGGAGAATGGTGAACAACAGGAGGAGTTTGAGGTAATCAGTCACTCAGCCTTGAGTGGATGTGTTCAGTCAGTCACTCTTCCTACATGTATTCTATTCTTGACGTCTTTGTATCTTGTATGTTGTGATCATTTCTCTGTGGAAATGATCTGTGGTAAAGCACTTTATTCTCAACCAAAGATCCCGGGTTAAATCCTGGGCTGGGGAGTGTCATACAGGCAGGTCTCCCTCACTGTGTCCCTGTTTCCGCTGCGCTAAATGAAGGCTTAAAACATGCCCTGGATACATAGAATGCGTGGGTCCTGGATACATGGAATGCGAGGCACTTGGATACAGGGAATGCGTTGGGCCTGGATACATGATACATGGAATGCGTGGGGCCTGGATAAATGGAATACGTGGGATCTGGGTACATGGAATGCGTGGGGTCTGGATACATGGGAGAGTACGTAAGGTCTGGATGAACAACTGGCTTGCATGGGGTCTGAATTGTAGTGTGTTGGTGTCTAGATACATAGTGATGGGACTGGGGATCTGGATATAGATTATGGAGGGCGTACCATTCTGGATACATGGTGGATACATAGGATTGAGTCCGGTGAGGCCTGGATGCATGGGGTGGAGGGCGTGGCAACTTGAATACATAACATTGAAGGAGATGAGGGAGGGGGCTCTGGATACGTGATGGTGTAGGTCATTGGCATGGATACATCGAGCGGAGGACATGGGGACCTGGACACGTGGAGTTCGAAGCGTTCAGATATGACACATAGGAGCTGGACGAGGGCAGCTTTAGTGATACATGACCGTGGATATATCTAAAGTAAATACGAGAAATGAGGCCCATTGGAGTCAGGAAATTGAGATAAAAGTACACATGAATCATGCTTAAGACTTTGAAATTAGACCAAAAGACACATTTAAGACAAAGGTAGACATGAAACATACTTATGATCACAATTAGACCAAGAAAGACACACGCAGGGTGCTAAAAGTTAGACCTAGACACATACGAGGTTAAAAATTAGACACCAGACTCCCACGTGAAGGTGAAAAATTGGCGTGGGACACATTTGAGGCAGGATCATGGGGGGGGGGAGAAGAGGAGGGGGGGAGGGTGAAACTGGGATCCATCTGGGGTGGGTGGATCGCACGGGTGGGTATGAGGGGCCCCCCAGTAAGGGCCCTCAGCGCCCTTGAAGGGCCCTCTTGGTGGCCATGTGGTCGCACAGTTGGGAGGCGGCATTTGGCCCACGTCGGAGAATCAATCACGCTTCTCTGTGTTGATGTGAGGCCAAATATTGATGCCTGGTCCTTCAAGACGCGATTAAACGCTCTTTTGTCCACTAGTCATGTGGAGGAGTGGCTCTCTAGTCTGATGTTTTGTGGCTCTAGTCTGATGTTTTGTGGCCTTAGTTTGATGTTTTGTGGCTCTATTCTGACGTTTTGTGGCCTTAGTTTGATGTTTTGTGGCTCTAGTCTGATGTTTTGTGGCTCTAGTCTGATGTTTTGTGGCTCTAGTTTGATGTTTTGTGGCTCTAGTCTGATGTTTTGTGGCTCTATTCTGACGTTTTGTGGCCTTAGTTTGATGTTTTGTGGCTCTAGTCTGATGTTTTGTGGCTCTAGTCTGACGTTTTGTGGCCTTAGTTTGATGTTTTGTGGCTCTAGTCTGATGTTTTGTGGCTCTAGTCTGACGTTTTGTGGCCTTAGTTTGATGTTTTGTGGCTCTAGTCTGATGTTTTGTGGCTCTAGTCTGACGTTTTGTGGCCTTAGTTTGATGCATTATGCTATTTTTTCCCTTCCCTTTCCAATGTTCATTTCCCTCTCTTGGTGTGTGTGTGTGTGTGTACTCACCTATTTGTACTCACCTATTTGTGGTTGCAGAAGTCGAGTCTTAGCTCCTGGCCCTCCTCTTCACCGGTTGCTACTGGTTCCTCTCTCTCCCCACTCCATGAGCTTTATCATACCTCGTCTTAAAACTATGTATGGTTCCTGCCTCCACTACATCACTTTCTAGGCTATTCCACTGCCTGACAACTCTATGACTGAAGAAATACTTCCTAATATCTGTTTGTGTGTGTGTGTGTGTGTGTGTGTGTGTGTGTGTATTTATTCATTGTAGTCGTGTTTTTCTCATCGAGTTGCATTTTCTCAGGTTCTAGGCTCCCAGAAATAGGCTGTTTATGAGTCAGGACACAGCTGGAGGTGGGAAGGGGCGGGATGTTGCCGTCAGAGGGGAATTTGATTGCTATGTAACTGAGTGAACTCTGGTGAATGTGTGTTCTTCTTTGGGTCACCCTACCTTGGTGGGAGACAACTACTCTCGGCTTCTTCACGGCTGCTGCAACTAACCCATCTCTTTGGGAAGGACCTACTTCCACTGGGGAATCCCGCCTACCAGTGACTTTGCCCTCGTCTGCTGCTCGTCCCTATCCACTGACGCCTATATAACCGCCAGTCTTCTTGTCTTTGCTCCAGATTCTCCTCCACCACGATGCTGTGAACACTAACTCCAAGGCCGAGGGACTGATTACCTCATCTTTTGTATATAGTTCTACTGTCTTCCTATTATGTCCTAGAATCTGTATTGATAAAGCCACTGGATGGCGAAACGTCTACAATAAAGATATCCAGATGTTGCACATGTGTCTTAACTTTCACATTATTGGTTCCTGACTACTCGAGCTCTATCATGTCTACTCTTGAGACTGTGTATGGTGTTTGCTTCTCCCACATCTTCGTCTAGCTCAGTGGATCCCAAACATTTTCAGGCTGCCGCCCCCTGGGCTCCCAGGCCACATCACTAGCGCCACTCTCCCCCTCACCACACAAACACATACTGCAGATTTAAAACAACAACTAATCTAACACTATAAAAAAAACGTATTTATTTCACAAATAAAAATTAACATAGTAAACTAATTTATTTAACAATATGAAAGGTTAAATCTACATCACCTCTGTAACGACATTGTCTTTACAGTTTTAATGAGATGGATGTGCTTGGTACAGGAACATCAACTTCTCGACATCATGCTTGAAGGCACTGAGAAGAAGTCTTACGTCCCCGCGTTCACTAATTTTCAGTCTGTTTCTTTGCTTGGTAAGAAGCTTAGCGTCTGCTTGACTGTTCCACAGTGCATGGTAGTGGTCACAGTGCAGGGTAGTGGTCACAGCGCAGGGTAGTGGTCACAGTGAAGGGTAGTGATCACAGTGAAGGGTTTGATCCTCTGGCTAGTCACAGTGTTGCTATATATATATATAATATGTCGTGATGAATAGGTAAAACTTGCGATTTTGGCTTAAATAGCAGTGCTCTTCTTGCCGAATAAGGCAAGCAAAAAATTGTTAATGCAATAATTTTGCAAAAATTATTCTGACCCTAGCAGGACAAAGCAGCATGGGTTCGACTCCTTGGCTAGTTGCAGTGATGTTATTGAGATTATATATATATATATATATATATATATATATATATATATATATATATATATATATATATATATATATATATATACACAGACAATCGCAGACAGGCGATCTTAACTATGCAAGACAAGCCATGGGGATAGGCGGTGGAAATCTTTAGCTCAAGTACTTTCACACTTCTCAGTGCGTCATCAGGAGCTGTGCAATATTGCAAAGTTACAACTAAAGTAGTGAGAGGAAGTTTTTCTCAGAATAGCGCAGTGCGGGTCTGTTCCCTGCTGCTGGCTCTGAGTGGGCCAACGGTTAGTCACATCCCGCCCTACCACCATCTCCATTCCCCCATATGGGGTAAGAGGGTTTTGAGAAGTCAAGAATTATATAATTAGGAGATATAATAGTCCGCCCCAAGCTTTTCTAGCCGTTTAGAACAGGTCACGTGACTTGAGAAAATACGTTTCTCAGTGGATATTATGTATATGGATTGCTATTATGTAACCTTTTTAGTTAATAAAAGAAAGGGAATGAATGTGTTCTATGTCCATTTAAATGTCTTGTTCTGGGGTACTCGAATGTTCTCAGTCTCAGGGGTAGTAAGGAGTATCTCACTATATTTTCCTAAATATTGTCTACTGTTCTTCTCAATATCGATTTATACACCTTACTTGGGATTCTTCTATATCAGTCCTATATTTCTATGATCCAGATTTCTGCTTCTAATATTCTTTAACCTACTACCTATATTATCAGGTAATCTTGTGTACCCGTCAGTGTATGGTACAATCACAGCTAAATGCGTAATATAACCATACATCAACTGACGTAGCATGGTGTTTTGGAGTGTAGACACTGGTCGAGCGTCACCAGTTCATCATGACATAATGAACAATCCTGTGATTTTGTATAGCATTGTTATTATTTAAGGTTGTGTACAACAGACTCTACTAAATAACTATCGAGCTTGTATAACCCGTAATTTGAGTTATATTCGGTATTCTTGTCATGTTTCAAGAGAGAAGATTCAATTATGTTTTTTCTATGACAGAACTGTTTGGTACAATAATCTGGGCAGCATCCCACCCCGGTGGGTGATTACAGGAACTAACGTGGTTAAAGATAGCGTTCGACTCCTGCCCTGTCCTGACTCAGTATTTATTTTAGGCTATTCTGGTTTCCAGAATTTTACCTGTTTGACCTATATATGAGAGAGGACACTGAGTACATGGGACCTTGTAAACCCCACCAGCGTTGTTGGAGGGTGTGTTTTAATTAGCCTTTGTTTCACTATTTTTGAAAGCCGGGTTTATATTGATCTTTTTTAATGCCTCACGCAGGCAAGCCAGATTCGCATTGTATGGTACAAATAGTACATTTTTCCTGGCCATCACTTCCTCAGGTTCAGTCCTGCAGAAAGTCTTTTTTTGCTGACATTAGTGCCGTCTCGACAAAATCCCTAGGATATCTTAGTTTTGTGGCCATGTTGAATATCTTGCTGATTTCGTCCTGTAAGTACTCTGGACTTCAGACGCGCAGTGCTCTCAAGAACACTATTAGGAACACACTCCTTTTTACCCTAGTTTCGTGGTTGGAATAGTAGTGAATGTATGACGACACATTGCTGGACTTCCTATAAACTGTGAATTTGAATTTTCTATCAACACGTTGGATTAAAACATCTAGAAAATGGAAGGTTCTAGCCCATCACTCTACATCAAAGTACACAGTGCCTATGCCAGAGTGAGCAGGTTTGAATCCTGCTGTGGTCTGAGAGATAATGGTTGTAAATGATTGGAATATCTAAGCTCCCATCAGCATCTAAGTTCCATCACCATATAGGCTCCATCACAATCTAAATTCCATTACTATCTAATCATCTAAGTTCCATCAGCTTCTAGGTTTCATCAACATATAAGCTTCTTCGCCATCTAAGTTCCATTACCATCTAACTTCCATTACCATCTAACTTCCATTACCATTTAAGTTCCATTACGTTGTAATATCAATAGAAAAATAAGGAATTTTAACTTTAATTTTTAATTTTTTTTTAGTTAGATTACCATCTAAGTTCCATCAAGTTTCTTCAGCTTCTAAGCTCCATCAGCTTCTAAGTTCGAGAACTTATTCTATTTAAGTTTCCGTCCAGCTATTTCTCCCTCTATTTCTCGCCTTTTCTCTGCACACCTTTTTATTTCCCAACTTTCTCCCTTCACTTTATTCCCTACTTTCGCCTCTTCTCCCTTGTCTCTGTACCACCTCTCTCTCCTCCCTTCGCCATCTTTCTCTCCTCCCCTCGACATGTTTCTCTCCTCCCCAAGCCACCTTTCTCTCCTCTCCTCGCTATCTTTCCTCCCCTCACCTCTCTCTCCACCCCTCACCATCATTCTCTCCTCCCCTCGCCATCTTTCCTCCCCTCGCCATCTTTCCTCCCCTCGCCATCTTTCTTCCCCTCGCCATCTTTCCTCCCCTCACCATCTTTCTCTCCTTCCCTCACCAACCTTCTCTCCTATCCTCACCATCTTTCTCTCCTGTCTTCACCATCTTTTCTCCCCTCGCCATCTTTCCTCCTTTCATCATCTTTCTCTCCTTCCCTCATCATCTTTTTTTTCTTTTACACAGGGTTTGTCAAGGTTAAGGATTCCTAACTTTATTGGCAAGCTAAGAGCTGTTACCTACATCAGCTCATTTGAAAGCATTTTTATTGTTATGAAACATACAAGTAGGGAACAGGATGAAGTTGGAGCCATCTGTGGGCCAGCATTTTCATGTGATCAACTGACGTTATCTCGTTGACATCATTATGCTGTACGAATGTGTTCCATACTCGAGTCATCCTGGGTATGTATGATCTCAGATGGAGTGATGTTCTGGAGAAGGGTACAGCCAGAGTGAAGTTGCTGCTTTCTGCCCGTCTTGTGGCATAAAAGCTTGTTTCACGCTGTCCTCGAAGTGGATCCAAGTGTGGTATTTTGGCAATATTGGCCATCTTTCTCTCCTCCCCTCGCCATCTTTCCTCCCCTCACCATTTTCTCTCCTCCCCTCACCATATTTTCTCCCCTCGCCATCTTTCCTCCACCATTTTTCCTCCCCTCTACTTCTTTCCTCCCCTCGCCATCTTTCTCTCCTCCCCTCACCATCTTTTCTCCCCTAGCCATCTTTCCTCCTTTCGCCATCTTTCTCTCCTTCCCTCACCATCTTTCCTCCCCTCACATCTTTCTCTCCTTCCCTCACCATCTTTCTCTCCTCCCCTCGCCATCTTTCCTCCCCTCACCATCTTTCTCTCCTCCCCTCTCTATCTTTCCTCCAGTCTCCATCTTTCTCTCCTTCCCTCGCCATCTTTCCTCCCACACGCCATCTTTCTCTCTTCCCCACACCATCTTTCTCTCCTCCCCTCGCCATCTTTCCTCCCCTCGCCATCTTTCCTCCCCTCACCATCTTTCTCTCCTCCCCTCACCATCTTTCTCTTCTCCCCTCACCGTCTTTCCTCATCTCACCATCTTTCTCTCCTCCCCCTCACCCCCTTTCCCTCTTCCCCTCACCATCTTCCCTCCCCACGCCATCTTTCTCTCCTCCCCTCTCCATCTTTCTCTCCTCCCCTCACCATCTTTCTCTCCTCCCCTCACCATCTTTCCTCAACTCGCCATCTTTCCTCCCCACGCCATCTTTCTCTCCTCCCCACGCCATCTTTCTCTCCTCCCCTCACCATCTTTCTCTCCTCCCCTCACCATCTTTCTCTCCTCCCCTCACCATCTTTTTCTCCTCCCCTCACTGTCTTTTTCTCCTCCCCTCACCGTCTTTCTCTCCTCTCACCATCTTTCTCTCCTTCTCTCACCATCTTTCTCTCCTCTCATCATCTTTCTCTCCTCCCATCGCCATCTTTCTCTTCTCCCCTCGCCATCTTTCCTCCCCTCGCCATCTTTCTCTCCTCCCCTCGCCATCTTTCTCTCCTCCCCTCGCCATCTTTCCTCCCCTCGCCATCTTTCTCTCCTCCCCTCGCCATCTTTCTCTCCTCCCCTCACCATCTTTCTTTCCTCCCCTCACCATCTTTCCTCCCCTCGCCATCTTTCCTCCCCTCGCCATCTTTCCTCCCCTCACCATCTTTCCTCCCCTCGCCATCTTTCCTCCTTTCATCATCTTTCTCTCCTCCCCTCGCCATCTTTCTCTCCTCCCCTCGCCATCTTTCCTCCCCTCACCATCTTTCTCTCCTCTACCTCGTAATTTAAACCAATCTCTCACATCTGTTGATCATTTGTAGTCACGAGGCCAGAACCTCCATCACGGTGCTGAACTATCACCGTCCTGCCATCACAGTGCTGAACTATCACCATCCTGCCATCACAGTGCTGAACTATCACCGTCCTGCCATCACGGTGCTGAACTATCACCGTCCTGCCATCACAGTGCTGAACTATCACCATCCTGCCATCACAGTGCTGAACTATCACCGTCCTGCCATCACAGTGCTGAACTATCACCGTCCTGCCATCACAGTGCTGAACTATCACCGTCCTGCCATCACAGTGCTGAACTATCACCGTCCTGCCATCACAGTGCTGAACTATCACCGTCCTGCCATCACGGTGCTGAACTATCACCATCCTGCCATCACAGTGCTGAACTATCACCATCCTGCCATCATAGTGCTGAACTATCACCATCCTGCCATCACAGTGCTGAACTATCACCATCCTGCCATCAGTGCTGAACTATCACCATCCTGCCATCAGTGCTGAACTATCACCATCCTGCCATCACAGTGCTGAACTATCACCATCCTGCCATCACAGTGCTGAACTATCACCATCCTGCCATCACAGTGCTGAACTATCACCATCCTGCCATCACAGTGCTGAACTATCACCATCCTGCCATCACGGTGCTGAACTATCACCATCCTGCCATCACGGTGCTGAACTATCACCATCCTGCCATCACGGTGCTGAACTATCACCATCCTGCCATCACAGTGCTGAACTATCACCATCCTGCCATCAGTGCTGAACTATCACCATCCTGCCATCACGGTGCTGAACTATCACCATCCTGCCATCACAGTGCTGAACTATCACCATCCTGCCATCACAGTGCTGAACTATCACCATCCTGCCATCACAGTGCTGAACTATCACCATCCTGCCATCACGGTGCTGAACTATCACCGTCCTGCCATCACGGTGCTGAACTATCACCGTCCTGCCATCAGTGCTGAACTATCACCATCCTGCCATCACGGTGCTGAACTATCACCATCCTGCCATCAGTGCTGAACTATCACCATCCTGCCATCAGTGCTGAACTATCACCGTCCTGCCATCACAGTGCTGAACTATCACCGTCCTGCCATCACAGTGCTGAACTATCACCATCCTGCCATCACAGTGCTGAACTATCACCGTCCTGCCATCACAGTGCTGAACTATCACCATCCTGCCATCACAGTGCTGAACTATCACCATCCTGCCATCACAGTGCTGAACTATCACCATCCTGCCATCACAGTGCTGAACTATCACCATCCTGCCATCACAGTGCTGAACTATCACCATCCTGCCATCACAGTGCTGAACTATCACCATCCTGCCATCACGGTGCTGAACTATCACCATCCTGCCATCACGGTGCTGAACTATCACCATCCTGCCATCACGGTGCTGAACTATCACCATCCTGCCATCACGGTGCTGAACTATCACCATCCTGCCATCACGGTGCTGAACTATCACCATCCTGCCATCACGGTGCTGAACTATCACCATCCTGCCATCACGGTGCTGAACTATCACCATCCTGCCATCACGGTGCTGAACTATCACCATCCTGCCATCACGGTGCTGAACTATCACCGTCCTGCCATCACGGTGCTGAACTATCACCATCCTGCCATCACGGTGCTGAACTATCACCATCCTGCCATCACGGTGCTGAACTATCACCATCCTGCCATCACAGTGCTGAACTATCACCGTCCTGCCATCACAGTGCTGAACTATCACCATTCTGCCATCACAGTGCTGAACTATCACCATCCTGCCATCACAGTGCTGAACTATCACCGTCCTGCCATCACGGTGCTGAACTATCACCATCCTGCCATCACGGTGCTGAACTATCACCATCCTGCCATCACGGTGCTGAACTATCACCATCCTGCCATCACGGTGCTGAACTATCACCATCCTGCCATCACGGTGCTGAACTATCACCATCCTGCCATCACGGTGCTGAACTATCACCATCCTGCCTTCACAGTGCTGAACTATCACCATCCTGCCATCACGGTGCTGAACTATCACCATCCTGCCATCAGTGCTGAACTATCACCATCCTGCCATCACAGTGCTGAACTATCACCGTCCTGCCATCACGGTGCTGAACTATCACCATCCTGCCATCACGGTGCTGAACTATCACCATCCTGCCATCACGGTGCTGAACTATCACCATCCTGCCATCACGGTGCTGAACTATCACCATCCTGCCATCACGGTGCTGAACTATCACCATCCTGCCATCATAGTGCTGAACTATCACCATCCTGCCATCACAGTGCTGAACTATCACCATCCTGCCATCACAGTGCTGAACTATCACCATCCTGCCATCACGGTGCTGAACTATCACCATCCTGCCATCACGGTGCTAAACTATCACCATCCTGCCATCACAGTGCTGAACTATCACCATCCTGCCATCACAGTGCTGAACTATCACCATCCTGCCATCACGGTGCTAAACTATCACCATCCTGCCATCACGGTGCTAAACTATCACCATCCTGCCATCACGGTGCTAAACTATCACCATCTTGCCATCACGGTGCTGAACTATCACCATCCTGCCATCACGTTGCTAAACTATCACCATCCTGCCATCGCGGTGCTAAACTATCACCATCCTGCCATCACGGTGCTGAACTATCACCATCCTGCCATCACGGTGCTGAAATATCACCATCCTGCCATCACAGAGCAGAAATATCACCATCCTGCCATCAGTGCCTAACTATCACCATCCTGCCTTCTGTGCTGAACTATCACCATCCTGCCATCAGTGCTGAACTATCACCATCCTGCCATCACGGTGCTAAACTATCACCATCCTGCCATCACGGTGCTAAACTTTCACCATCCTGCCATCACAGTGCTGAACTATCACCATCCTGCCATCACGGTGCTGAACTATCACCATCCTGCCATCACAGTGCTGAACTATCACCATCCTGCCATCAGTTCTGAACTATCACCATCCTGCCATCACGGTGCTGAACTATTACCATCCTGCCATCACGGTGCTGAACTATCACCATCCTGCCATCACGGTGCTGAACTATCACCATCCTGCCATCACAGTGCTGAACTATCACCATCTTGCCATCACGGTGCTAAACTATCACCATCCTGCCATCACGTTGCTAAACTATCACCATCCTGCCATCACAGTGCTGAACTATCACCATCTTGCCATCACGGTGCTAAACTATCACCATCCTGCCATCACGGTGCTAAACTATCACCATCCTGCCATCACGGTGCTAAACTATCACCATCCTGCCATCACGGTGCTGAACTATCACCATCCTGCCATCACGGTGCTGAACTATCACCATCCTGCCATCACGGTGCTGAACTATCACCATCCTGCCATCACGGTGCTGAACTATCACCATCCTGCCATCACGGTCCTGAACTATCACCATCCTGCCATCAGAGTGCTGAAATATCACCATCCTGCCATCAGTGCTGAACTATCACCATCCTGCCATCACGGTGCTAAACTATCACCATCCTGCCATCACGGTGCTAAACTATCACCATCCTGCCATCACGGTGCTAAACTATCACCATCCTGCCATCACGGTGCTAAACTATCACCATCCTGCCATCAGTGCTGAACTATCACCATCCTGCCATCACGGTGGTAAACTATCACCATCCTGACGA
Organism: Cherax quadricarinatus; assembly: GCF_038502225.1. Taxonomy (NCBI): domain Eukaryota; kingdom Metazoa; phylum Arthropoda; class Malacostraca; order Decapoda; family Parastacidae; genus Cherax; species Cherax quadricarinatus. The sequence continues at coordinate 12,753,588 of NC_091354.1, forward strand.
ACACACGTAAGAGTGTGACCAGAAAGTTACAATTTCCGGTCCCGTGAACTTAATTTTACGCTATTTTTCCATCCGTCAGAGAAACAATGGTAATATTCCCTGAGGAGCAAGAGAGAGAGAGAGAGAGAGAGAGAGAGAGAGATATATGGGAAAACAGCCTAAGACTTTGCAGTCCACAACTGTGCTATCAGCAGATAAGGATTATCATCCATTTCGGGTGGTAAATTAGAAGGCTCTCTCCCCACCCTACACTCGTTCCAACCACTGCCATCCTGAAACTAGTGAATTAATATATCATACCACAATGAATAATGGTACATAGACGTTATATTGGAAATAAAGTGGGTAGCGGATAATGTCTACATCTACCATAATCAGTGACGGACCTACATTTTTGTGACCCTGAAGTTTGGACTGTTATTGGGTTACCATGGCAACCAGCAACACCTAGGCCTACACAATACTTTAATAACCTTTTAATTATTATTTTCACTATTGTATTGAATTACACTATATTAATTTTTTTTTTAAACTCCTCATAAACCAGACCCAAAATTTTTAAGAATGCGGACTAAAGTAACTTTTGGGGCCCTCCGGGATTAGGGGCCCTGAAGCTTAAGCTTCATTAGTTTCCAAGTAGATCCTCCCTGACTGTAATAATACTATTCTCACAGTAACTATTGCTGCTGGCAATATAAACACAAATGCAGTATAATGTGATCCTTTATTGACTACGTTTCGCCCACACAGTGTGCTTTTTCAAGTCACAAACAGAACTACCTGGGGTGGAAGGAACGCGAGTATTTATAGTCCGGCTGAGGTCAGGTGAAGAATGCTGCATCTGATGATGTACCGAGTTGGGTTGTAGAGTCTAAAAACTTGGGTAGCTTGGAAAGGAGACTGGACAAGTTTGTGAGCAGACCTTCTACAGTGTTCTTATGTGGGATAGCGATGAAGAAGTTTCTTGGCAAGTGGTTCAGCTATGTTATAGAAGCCACTATTCTGGTTGAAGTTGTCGGATATAGAAATAAGTGATGATTCCAGGATTCTTCGGTATTGATTGTTGTCTTCTGTGGCGATAAGTCTTGAGTTTCTGTAGTTTATCGAGTGGTTGTGTGAATTACGGTGTTGTACGCAGGCATTCCTTGTGTCGTCAGACCTGCTTGCGTATTGGTGTTCTGAAATACGTGTTTGGAGGTCCCTTGATGTTTCGCCCACGTATAACTTGTTGCAGTCATTACAAGGGATTATGTATACCCCTGCAGAGGATGGAGGCTTGTCCTGCCTACTACTGGTGATGTCCTTGATGGTCGTGGTTGTGGAGGTAGATACTTGGAATGATGTTTTGGCAAAGATGTTGGAAACATGTTTGGCAATGGAGTTGGTGGGAAGGACTATGTATCTCTTCTCGGCAGTGTCTTCTCTGGGTGTGTTGAAGATGTTTAGTGCTCGCCGTCTGCAGTCTCTGATGAAGTGACGAGGATAGTGGAGTTTGGAAAATACCTGTTCAATTATAGTGCATTCTTCCTCAAGGAACTCGTTGCTGCAGATTCTGAGTGCACGCAGGAAGAAGCCTATAATTACACCACGTTTGGTTTTGGTGTCGTGGTGAGAGTAGAAGTGGAGAAGATCGTTTTGGTTGGTGGGTTTTCGATAGACTTTAAAACGAAGTTCGTGGTCAGCTTTGCAGAGTAGAACATCAAGAAAAGGAAGAGTGTTGTCGACCTCTTCTTCAAGTGTGAACTGGGACCTCCAAACACGTATTTCAGAACACCAATACGCAAGCAGGTCTGACGACACAAGGAATGCCTGCGTACAACACCGTAATTCACACAACCACTCGATAAACTACAGAAACTCAAGACTTATCGCCACAGAAGACAACAATCAATACCGAAGAATCCTGGAATCATCACTTATTTCTATATCCGACAACTTCAACCAGAATAGTGGCTTCTATAACATAGCTGAACCACTTGCCAAGAAACTTCTTCATAGCTATCCCACATAAGAACACTGTAGAAGGTCTGCTCACAAACTTGTCCAGTCTCCTTTCCAAGCTACCCAAGTTTTTAGACTCTACAACCCAACTCGGTACATCATCAGATGCAGCATTCTTCACCTGACTTCAGCCGGACTATAAATACTCGCGTTCCTTCCACCCCAGGTAGTTCTGTTTGTGACTTGAAAAAGCCCACTGTGTGGGCGAAACGTAGTCAATAAAGGATCACATTATACTGCATTTGTGTTTATATTGCCATTGTGTCGGTATTTTATACCATTTATTTCCAACTATTGCTGCTGTTCCCCTGACACAGTGTTGTGTTTACTATTAGTTTTGTTGACAGGTGCTACTATTTCTGCTGTTTACTACTATACACCAGGTTAATGAGACTAACTATCTGGAAATTAAGGTCTTGTTAGCAGAGAATTCTTCTAGTTCGACGTTTCACCCCAGATTGAGCTTTATATATATATTTGATAAAGCTCAGCATTAGGTTAAAGCTGCATTCAAAAGAAATTCTCTGTTACTAGTGTCTTTATTTCCACTTGTCAGCTGCTGTCACTGTGTAACTGTCAGCCACTTTGTAACTGTCAGCCACTGTGTAACTGGCAGCCGTATATCTTGTTTAGTTTCGGAACTTCCGCCATGACACGTGTTATCACTATCCAGATATGACTCGCGAAATCGTAATAACTCGGGTGGAAATGGATGACTGGCCACGGCTTCGATTCCACTCGTTCTGTGAGTTGAGTGATACAACCCTATGTCTGTAAAATGTGTACATAACATAAAGGAGGAACACTGCAACAGGCCTACTGGCCCATACTTGGCAGGTCCTTCACAAGTTCAAACCCACTAAAAATATTCGACCAACCCAAGGAATAAGCTTTGATAACCTTGTTAACTCAGATGCAAGTCCCACTCAAATCCAACCCCACTCACTCGTGTAACCAACCCCACTCACTCGTGTAACCAGTTCTCAAAAGACCGAACTGATGCACAAGGAACAACCTCAGGAAAGAAGCTAATCCACAGCTTCTACAACTCATCATAAACACCATTACTCACAGTCGTGTTAAACCTCTCATCGTGGGGTTTCATATCATTGCTTCGTGTATTTTCGTCACATTGAAATTCCCCCCAAAAAAAGTTTTTCCTGTTGTCTAATGGCAAACTTGATTAATAGCTTCAAGGTTTTTATAATGTTCCGATGTAGCCTCCGTGTCATGAGTGAGAACATCTAGAGTGACATCGATCATTTTTCGTATTATGAGTTCCTTCTGGCATGAGCTTTACTGTTTTTCTCTCTACCCTCTCAAGCTCACCTCTATACTTTATATTATTTGGGGACATTAACTAGACAATACATTTAAGGTTCGATCTAAGATCATTATACAGTATCAACATTATTACATTGTACATTTGGATATCTTTATTCTGGAAACGTTTCGCCAGCCAGTAGCTTCTTCAGTCCAGCACAAAAGCGAGTTATGGAAACATCTTCTCCAGGCTAACCAATACAAACACCGACCCGAACAGTTCTGGAATACACAATACCAAACACACTAATTCACCGGAGAAGACGATGATGAAGTGGCTATCAACCTTGACGACCAGCAAGGCCAAGTGAATTTGATGAGTGAAGTGTGGGAGAAAATTTTCTCACTTAATGATAGTAGAAGAGTCAACAACGACCACTACCAGTGGGTCAACCAATGTAGTGATAACTGGGCAGACTTCCGACCAGTACCGTTAATTGACATATCTACCCTCGAAGATGAGCACCCCTTTACTAGGCCAATTACCCTAGGAGAGATGTGCCAAGTCATAGGCAGAATGAAAAATAAAGCTCCTGGCCCCTCAGAAATAACAGTAAAGCAAATAAAGTACCTACCCCGAAACTACAAGACGTCTCTGGTAAATATCTATAATGCCATCCTGGCCTCCGGACACTTCCCCGTTACAAGGATAACATTCATTACAAAACCCAGCGAAGACAAGCACAAACCGGAGAACTACAGACCTATCTGCTTACTTGAAGTCACTGGCAAAGTCTTAGAAAAAATCATCTCTAGTAGGCTGAACTATTATATGGAGTTCGATCACCTCTTCACTGACAAGCAGTTTGGTTTTAGGACCAGCAGAGGCACCCAACACTCCATCAATATCATCTTCGATGCCTTAGACAGCCTGCGGAAACAGATCAACCTTGCTTTAATTGTAACTCGGGATGTACAAGCTTTTGAAAGCCTATGACATGGTGGCCTCATATTCAAACTTGCCGATCTTTCAGATCGCAACTGGCTTTTCTCAAACTTATATATAACTTCTTAACAGGAAGAAGCATCATCCCCACCTTCAACGGCAAGACTGCAGAGCCCATTCATATCAACAGCTGGAATGCCACAGGGTTCGTGCCTGAGCCCTATACTCTTCCAAATATATGTAAATGACCTACCCCAACCTGAAGTCAACGAAGCCATCATTACCCAATTTGGTGACGATGTTACCCATGTAGTTCCATCTATTCCCTGCAACTGGAAAAAAAAGGGATGAGTGGGTAATAGAAAAAATGAATACGGAATTGCGAAGAACAGCCAACTGGGAGACGAAATGGAGAATCACGACCAATCCTGATAAGGCTCTCATCAGCACCATCGGATGTTATGCCACAACAATTGAAAACAATGGAGGTATCTCCGTCAGAGAGATCAGAGCTACGAGATCAACAGTCTACCCTACTCCACATTACACATCGTTAAAGAGGGAAATTTTAGCAAAAATTCGCCTCAGTCAACTATACAAGTTAAATCAGGCCCTCCTCTCATATCAAGAAGTACCCATATAAGATGATGATAAGCTCTTTGCTTGAATCATTGTGTTTCCATATCACTGACAACAACAAAAAAAAATGTTACGTCTGCAAAGAGTCCAGAAAAAGGCATTCCGCTTTATCACAGGCACCAGACTGAGGGACAGAATCAGAAAGGAAAATCAGCACATCCAACAGGAGATCTATACAATAAATGTCAGGCTAGATAAACTAAAGAAGAGATAATTATATGCCATGTAAGATTTTTCTGTATACCAGACAGAGAAAACCTTCTATAACCACCTAACACCAGTGGCTGCAAGCCACTACATCAATACACCCCTTCACAACAAACACAGGATATCCCTCCAACAAGGAGTCCGACGTTTCATTCACAAGAACTTCCCAAGACCAAAGATCTTGAGTGACATCCCTGAAGATATAGAAGAACGGGTACCACCAGAGCCAACCTATGCTCAAGGCAGATAAAATCAGCCCTACTATGGAGACCTTATATCTAACTAAGTAAACCAAGTAACATCTGTGAACCTCATGTCAGGACCTCGGAAGCAGTTGAGCTGATCACCAGCTCCAGCAAGAAGCGCCCTGCAACCAGCCCAAGCAACTTGCCTCCTGCACATAAAAAGATGGTTATAGCAAAAACTATACCTACTACCAATTCACCGCCACACATATATGCAACTGGTATACATGTATGCCGCTGACGGGTGGTGTGGTATACCCCATCCTATGATCATCATGTATAACAAAACACACATGCACACATCTTTATTAAAATGCGCCAAAGTGGTTGGTCCACTTACCTTTATTACTCCCTTTCTCATTCCCCAACCACCCTTTTTCCACATTCCATCCTTACCTATCCTTCCTCCCCCAACTTTCTAAACCTCTGGTTAAAAAAAACTCGAACCTCGAACTAGTTCACCTTTCTCTGCACTGGTCTGAAGTCACTGGCTGGAAAAACTTTTCCAGAATAAAGATACTCAAATTTTGCACAAATGTCTCATTTTTCAAGTTGTCGGTTTTCTATACCATTTATCCACAACATTATTACCGCCGTTTCCTGCTCTAAATTTCTTGCTACAAAGCCAGGTATCCTGCTGCCTTTACTGCTTGCTTGCAATATGACGCAGCTGATGGCTATTCCAAGGTCTTTGTCATGGCTTCTGTCAGGTTTCCATCACGTTGCTGTATACTCATATTTTATATTAGTGTCAATATTGAAACACATCCCTCCACTGTTGTGACCACCGCGACGACCTGTCCAGTTTCTCACAGATGCCGCCGGACGTCAACTTAATATCGCTTCATTTGCAAACGTTGCAATTTTTGGATATAAGTTGCAACCCAATATAGTGTATATTATTCTAAATCATGTACATCAATTCTAGATTATGCAATTCAATTCTAGATCATGTATATTAGTTATAGATTATGTATAACCTGTCATCCTCCTTCTATTCCTGTCATCTTCCTTGTATACCTGTTATCTTCCTTGTAGACCTGTTATCTTCCTTCTGTACCTGTTATCTTCCTTGTAGACCTGTTATCTTCCTTCTGTACCTGTTATCTTCCTTGTAGACCTGTTATCTTCCTTCTGTACCTGTTATCTTCCTTCTAGACCTGTTATCTTCCTTCTGTACCTGTTATCTTCCTTGTAGACCTGTTATCTTCCTTCTGTACCTGTTATCTTCCTTCCATACCTGTTATCTTCTTCCTATACCTGTTATCTTCTTTCTATACCTATTATCTTCCTTATATACCTGTTATCTTCCTTCTAGACCTGTTATCTTCCTTGTAGACCTGTTATCTTCCTTCTGTACCTGTTATCTTCCTTCCATACCTGTTATCTTCTTTCTATACCTGTTATCTTCTTTCTATACCTATTATCTTCCTTATATACCTGTTACCTTCCCAGTTCAGGATTATTTATATCTGTTCCAGATCACGAAGAATAAAAAGGCACAATATGGTGTCTGGACCATGTATACCAGTTTTGGATTATGTATATCTTTATTATATCTGTATCAGTTCTTGATCAAGCATATCAACAAGACTTGGCCTAGGACCGACCCTTGGGGGACTCCACATGTCACATTTCCATTCGCTGCTTCTTGTCAGTGAGCTACCTGGAGTCTACCTGGAGGGCATTCCGGGAATCAACGCCCCCGGAGCCCGATCCACGACCAGGCTTCCCGGTGGATCAGGGCCTGATCAACGAGGCTGCTACTGCTGGCCGCACACAATTCAACGTACGAACCACAGCCCGGCTGATCCGGCACCGTCTTTAGGTATCTGTCCAGCTCCCTCTTGAAGACAACCAGGGGTCTTCCCGTAATGCCCCTTATTGCTGATGGGAGGCTGTTGAACAGTCTTGGGCCCCGGACACTTATTGTGTTTTCTATTAGTGTACCAGTGACGGGGCCCGCCCCTACTTTTCACTGGGGGTATGTTGCATCGCCTGCCAAGTCTTCTGCTTTCGTATGGAGTGATTGCTGTGTGCATATTAGGGACCAGTCCCTCCAGAATCTTCTAGGTGTAGATTATGATATATCTCTCTCGCCTGCGCTCTAGTGAGTACAAGTTATTACAACCCAGGAGTCCAAATGGCCTGTTATCCTGGGTGTAAAGGGAGCAAAATAAACACAGCAGAAAACTTTTGACTTATATTATCCTTCACCAATTTAGAACAGAAGTATGTACACTATATACACTATGTTTGTGATAGGTATTAGTGTACTCCACGGCAAGCAAGGCAGCATAGAAGCCACTAGAGAGCAGACCGTGCTTCAACCAGCTCTAGAATGGGAATGACAAGGGCAGACAGGAGAGTGGTACCCACATAACCTCTGCGATTGCCAAAACCATCTTCTCATTGGCTGGAACCTGGGTACTGGTTGAACGACGGGGCCCCATCGTCAACCCTTAGTCACCTGTACATGCGCCGAATAAAGGTTACGTACTCTTTGCATGCCACACCCCCACCCCGAGAAGGCTCAGGATTAGGCTCCCACCTCCCAGTGGTAACCATGCTGCCATGGCACAAAATAATGGGACTGCCTTTCCTCTCAACCATCCAACTCTTAGATAGAGCTCAGCTTTTCTCGTGACAAAAAGCCAAACCCTAAACTCAGAGCAAGACAGCAGACAGTCGGGCTAGCTTAGGTCCAAGACACGGGCGGACGGTAGCCCACATCCCCTCACTAAAAAAAAACCCACACCAGGGGATAAAAAAAAAGAGCTTGGAAGGGGTTACCACAAGTAACCTAACACATCCTAACCTAATATATAATTATTATAAATAATGTTGTTAGACTCTTGATAAAGAGTCTGCCAACATATTTTCTTTGCGGGCAATATGTACAATTCTCAGAAAATATGGTTGCAGTCTTAGCGTCCATCGCATGAGCCTTGTGTTGTGGTTCTTCATGGTTTGGAGATTTTTTATTATTATTATCACACTGGCCGATTCCCACCAAGGCAGGGTGGCCCGAAAAAGAAAAACTTTCACCATTATTCACTCCATCACTGTCTTGCCAGAAGGGTGCTTTACACTACAGTTTTTAAACTGCAACATTAACACCCCTCCTTCAGAGTGCAGGCACTGTACTTCCCATCTCCAGGACTCAAGTCCGGCCTGCCGGTTTCCCTGAACCCCTTCATAAATGTTACTTTGCTCACACTCCAACAGCACGTCAAGTATTAAAAACCATTTGTCTTCATTCACTCCTATCAAACACGCTCACGCATGCCTGCTGGAAGTCCAAGCCCCTCGCACACAAAACCTCCTTTACCCCCTCCCTCCAACCTTTCCTAGGCCGACCCCTACCCCGCCTTCCTTCCACTACAGACTGATACACTCTTGAAGTTATTCTGTTTCGCTCCATTCTCTCCACATGTCCGAACCACCTCAACAACCCTTCCTCAACCCTCTGGACAACAGTTTTGGTAATCCCGCACCTCCTCCTAACTTCCAAACTACGAATTCTCTGCATTATATTCACACCACACATTGCTCTCAGACATGACATCTTCACTGCCTCCAGCCTTCTCCTCGCTGCAACATTCATCACCCATGCTTCACACCCATATAAGAGCGTTGGTAAAGCTATACTCTCATACATTCCCCTCTTTGCCTCCAAGGACAAACTTCTTTGTCTCCACAGACTCCTAAGTGCACCACTCACCCTTTTCCCCTCATCAATTCTATGATTCACCTCATCTTTCATAGACCCATCCGCTGACACGTCCACTCCCAAATATCTGAATACATTCACCTCCTCCATACTCTCTCCCTCCAATCTGATATCCAATCTTTCATCACCTAATCTTTTTGTTATCCTCATAACCTTACTTTTTTCTTGTATTCACTTTCAATTTTCTTCTTTTGCACACCCTACCAAATTCATCCACCAATCTCTGCAACTTCTCTTCAGAATCTCCCAAGAGCACAGTGTCATCAGCAAAGAGCAACTGTGACAACTCCCACTATATGTGTGATTCTTTATCTTTTAACTCCACGCCTCTTGCCAAGACCCTCGCATTTACTTCTCTTACAACCCCATCTATAAATATATTAAACAACCACGGTGACATCACACATCCCTGTCTAAGGCCCACTTTTACTGGGAAATAATTTCCCTCTTTCCTACATACTCTAACTTGAGCCTCACTATCCTCGTAAAAACTCTTCACTGCTTTCAGTAACCTACCTCCTACACCATACACCTGCAACATCTGCCACATTGCCCCCCTATCCACCCTGTCATACGCCTTTTCCAAATCCATAAATGCCACAAAGACCTCTTTAGCCTTATCTAAATACTGTTCACTTATATGTTTCACTGTAAACACCTGGTCCACACACCCCCTACCTTTCCTAAAGCCTCCTTGTTCATCTGCTATCCTATTCTCCGTCTTACTCTTAATTCTTTCAATAATAACTCTACCATACACTTTACCAGGTATACTCAGCAGACTTATCCCCCTATAATTTTTGCACTCTCTTTTATCCCCTTTGCCTTAATACAAAGGAACTATGCATGCTCTCTGCCAATCCCTAGGTACCTTACCCTCTTCCATACATTTATTAAATAATTGCACCAACCACTCCAAAACTATATCCCCACCTGCTTTTAACATTTCTATCTTTATCCCATCAATCCCGGCTGCCTTACCCCCTTTCATTTTACCTACTGCCTCACGAACTTCCCCCACACTCACAACTGGCTCTTCCTCACTCCTACAAGATGTTATTCCTCCTTTCCCTATACACGAAATCACAGCTTCCCTATCTTCATCAACATTTAACAATTCCTCAAAATATTCCCTCCATCTTCCCAATACCTCTAACTCTCCATTTAATAACTCTCCTCTCCTATTTTTAACTGATAAATCCATTTGTTCTCTAGGCTTTCTTAACTTGTTAATCTCACTCCAAAACTTTTTCTTATTTTCAACAAAATTTGTTGATAACATCTCACCCACTCTCTCATTTGCTCTCTTTTTACATTGCTTCACCACTCTCTTAACCTCTCTCTTTTTCTCCATATACTCTTCCCTCCTTGCATCACTTCTACTTTGTAAAAACTTCTCATATGCTAACTCCTTCTCCCTTACTACTCTCTTCACATCATCATTCCACCAATCGCTCCTCTTCCCTCCCGCACCCACTTTCCTGTAACCACAAACTTCTGCTGAACACTCTAACACTACATTTTTAAACCTACCCCATACCTCTTCGACCCCATTGCCTATGCTCTCATTAGCCCATCTATCCTCCAATAGCTGTTTATATCTTACCCTAACTGCCTCCTCTTTTAGTTTATAAACCTTCACCTCTCTCTTCCCTGATGCTTCTATTCTCCTTGTATCCCATCTACCTTTTACTCTCAGTGTAGCTACAACTAGAAAGTGATCTGATATATCTGTGGCCCCTCTATAAACATGTAAATCCTGAAGTCTACTCAACAGTCTTTTATCTACCAATACATAATCCAACAAACTACTGTCATTTCGCCCTACATCATATCTTGTATACTTATTTATCCTCTTTTTCTTAAAATATGTATTACCTATAACTAAACCCCTTTCTATACAAAGTTCAATCAAAGGGCTCCCATTATCATTTACACCTGGCACTCCAAACTTACCTACCACACCCTCTCTAAAAGTTTCTCCTACTTTAGCATTCAGGTCCCCTACCACAATTACTCTCTCACTTGGTTCAAAGGTTCCTATACATTCACTTAACATCTCCCAAAATCTCTCTCTCTCCTCTGCATTCCTCTCTTCTCCAGGTGCATACACGCTTATTATGACCCACTTCTCGCATCCAACCTTTACTTTAATCCACATAATTCTTGAATTTACACATTCATATTCTCTTTTCTTCTTCCATAACTGATCATTCAACATTACTGCTACCCCTTCCTTTGCTCTCTCTCAGATACTCCAGATTTAACCCCATTTATTTCCCCCCACCGAAACTCCCCTACCCCCATCAGCTTTGTTTCGCTTAGGGCCAAGACATCCAACTTCTTTTCATTCATAACATCAGCAATCATCTGTTTCTTGTCATCCGCACTACATCCACGCACATTTAAGCATCCCAGTTTTATAAAGTTTTTCTTCTTCTCTTTTTTAGTAAATGTCTACAGGAGAAGGGGTTACTAGCCCATTGCTCCCGGCATTTTAGTCGCCTCATACGACACGCATGGCTTACGGAGGAAAGATTCTTTTCCACTTCCCCATGGACAATAGAAGAAATAAAGAGGAACAAGAGCTATTTAGAAAAAGGAGAAAAACCTAGATGTATGTATATATATATATATCCATGTGCGTGTCTGTGAAGTGTGACCAAAGTGTAAGTAGGAGTAGCAAGATATCCCTGTTATCTAGCGTGTTTATGAGACAGAAAAAGAAACCAGCAATCCTACCATCATGCAAAACAGTTACAGGTTTCTGTTTCACAGTCATCTGGCAGGACGGTAGTACTTCCCTGGGTGGTTGCTGTCTACCAACCTACCAATACTAGAGTATTGTGATCGCTGTAGACAGTGACCACCTGCGAAGTTTGTCCCACGTATACATCAAAGTGCTCCAAAGCCAGTACCAGCACGAGGGCTTCTTTTTCAATGGTAGAGTAAACCCTCTGATGCGGCTGGAACTTTGAAGAGAAGAAGGCTATAGACTGCAACTCCTTGTCCCCGTTTTGCAATAGTATTGCCCCAACCCCAGACTCACAAGTATCAACCTGTAATGAGAAAGGTTTGGAGAAGTCTGGAGACAAAAGAATGGTGCAGTACACAATCTTTTTGCTTTGTCAAAAACATCTTGAGAAACTGAAGTCCAAATAAAGGGAACTTTATGACTGGTAAGAGAGGTAAGAGGGGCTACAATATCTGAGAAATTCTTACAGAATCTTCTGTAAAATCCTGTCATGCCTAGGAAACGTTGAAGAGATTTCCTGTCATGTGGAACTGGATATCTTTAATGGCAAGAACTTTAGCAAGTTTAGGAGCAACTTTACCACTACCTACTTCATGGCCTAGAAAAGTAACAGTGGCCTGGCCAAAGGAAGACTTAGATAAATTAACAGTTAAATAGGTGTTGATCCCAAGTATCAGACAACACAACAATATCATCCAGGTACGCTGCCGTGCCTTCAAGCCCTTTAATAGCCTGGTCTAAGGGTACGATTCCCGCTTCGGGTGCGAGAGGTCCCGGGTTCAACTCCCAGATAGGCCCCCATATTACAACTCAGGAGTCCAAATGGCCTGTTATCCTGGGTGTAAAGGGAGCAAAATAAACACAGCAGGAAACTTTTGACTTATACTATCCTTCACCAATTTAGAACAGAAGTATGTACACTATATACACTATGTTTGTGATAGGTATTAGTGTACTCCACGGTAAGCAAGGCAGAATAGAAGCCTCTAGAGAGCAGACCGTGCTTCAACCAGCTCTAGAATGGGAATGACAAGGGCAGACAGGAGAGTGGTACCCACATAATCTCTGCGATTGCCAAAACCATCTTCTCATTGGCTGGAACCTGGGTACTGGTTGAACGACGGGGCCCCATCAACCCTCGTCAACCCTCAGTCACCTGGTTCGCTGGTTGGGGGAGATAGCTTGTAAATGAGGGTGTGTACATGTGCCGAATAAAGGTTACGTACTCTTTGAATGCCACACAAGTCGAGTGCTTCCAGGCGCTCCCAGTAGTTAAGGTGTTTGATGGAACTTATACGTACAGTAAAGGTTCTCTGTACATTCTCTAGCTCTGCAATTTCACCTGCCTTGAATGGGGATGTTAATGTACAGCAGTATTCAAGCCTAGAAATAATAAGTGATTTAAAAAGGATCATCATTGGCTTAGCATCTCTTGTCTTGAATGTTCTCATTATCCATCCTATCAGTTTCCTAGAAGATGTGATAGTGTCATTGTTGTGGTTCTTGAAGGTGAGGTCTTCGGACATTACCACACCCAGGTCCTTCACATTACTTTTCCGCTCTATTGTGTGACTGGAGTTTGTAGTATACTAAGTTCTAGTTATTATTTCCTCCAGTTTTCCATAACGGAGTAGTTGGAATTTGTCTTCATTGAACATCATATTGTTCTCTGTTGCCCATTGGAAAACTTGGTTTATATCTTCTTGGAGCTTTGCCGTGTCCTCAATGGATGACACTCTCGTGCAGATCCTAGTATCGTCTGCTAAAGATGATAGAGTGCTGTGGTTTACATCTCTATGTCTGATATGAGAATAAGGAACAGGATAGGTGCGAGTACTGCGCCTTGTGGAACAGAGCTCTTCACTATGGAAGCATCTGATTTAACTCTGTTTACCACTACTCTTTGTGTGCGATTGGTTAGAAAGTTGAAGATCCATCTGCCTACTTTGCCGGTTATCCCTTTAGCACGCATTTTGTGTGCTATTACACCATGGTCGCACTTGTCAAACGCTTTTGCAAAGTCTGTGTTTACTACATCCGCATTCTGATTGTTTTCCAGTGCATCTAGTATCATAGTGGTCAAGCAGTTGCGAAAGGCAGGAGCGACCTGCTCTGAAACCATGTTGCCCCGGGTTGTGCAATTTTTGGGAGTCCAGGTGGTTTGCTGTCCTGCTTCTTAGAACTCTTTCAAAGATTTTTATGATGTGAGACGTTAAAGCTATTGGTTTATAGTTCTTAGCTACTGCTTTGCTGCCACTTTTATGGAGTGGGGCTACATCTGTTGTTTTTAGTGACTGTGGAATCTCGCCTGTGTCTAAGCTCCTTCTCCATAGCATACTTAAGGCCCGTGAGAGGGGTTTCTTGCAGTTTTTAATGAACACCGAGCTCCAAGAGTCTGGGCCTGGGGCTGAGTGCATGGGCATGTCGTCGATGGCTTTCTCAAAGTCTAGTGGAGTTAAAGTTACGTCATAAATCTGGCCTACATTGGCAGGGTTTGGAGGCTGATTCGTGAAAAAATTGTTTGGATCGTCTATCTTTAAACTGGTTAGTGGCTCGCTGAACACTGAGCTATACTGCAATTTCAGTATCTCGCTCATTTCTTCGTTGTCGTCAGCTAGTCACTGATCCAGGGAAGAAGACTATCTGATGTGCAATGAGCCTTAATTTAATTAGTAATCTCCTTCTTAGCAATCTCCTTCTAAACGATCTCTTTTTTTTAGCAATATCCTTCTTAATAATCTCCTTAGTAATCTCTTTCTTAGTGATCTCCTTAGCAGTATCCTTCTTTATAAACTTCTTAGTGACCTCACCTATGGTACTTTGTGAAATCATTTCTGGAAGTCGAAGTTCACTTCATCAATGGCAATCTTGTAACATTTTTTGCAAATGTAGCTGAAAAACATCCAGCAAATTTATCATAAAAGATATTTTATTGCTGTGGAAACCATATTGATCTTTTGTTAATGGGGTATTGTTTTCGAGGAAATTAACAGTATTGTCTTTGATTATGATTTTCATTTCTTTACCTACATATGACGTGAAAATAATGGTAATGGTAACTGAGGGGAATTTGACCTCCTACCTCTTTTTTGAATATCTGAGTAATGGAAAAGAGGGAGGGAGAGAGAGAGAGCGGGCCAGAGAGAGAAAGAGAGAGAGAGAGAGAGAGAGAGAATGTTTTAGATACTATAGAGCTAGAAATATATTGCACTAGTCAATCAAAGATTAAGAGGTGGATTCTGGAGCCTCAACTAAACCATTGCAAATTGTGGTAAACGCACGCGCGCACACACACACACACACACACACACACACACACACACACACACACACACACACACACACACACACACACACACACACGCGCGCACACACATACACAAACACTGATCTCTGGCTGAAGGAGACTCGAACCTACAAACCTTGGAACAAGGTACGCAGTGCCTTACCATTCTCACCACACTGGACAATACCTTGGCGTGTAGCTTGCGCTACACGTTTGATCCAAGGCAGCCAGCTTTCAGGGAGAAGGCTTACAGCTTTTCATCTCATCCCCTGCATGCATCAGCCTTACTAGAGATTTTAACAATGCAAGGAATTCGCAAGAGCAGGCGAAATATACACAAACACTGATCTCTGGCTGAAGGAGACTCGAACCTACGAATCTTGAAATAAGGTACGCAGTGCCTTACACACACATACTCACGCACAATGTAAATTTAGTGAAGTTATTTACCCACCCAAAGTCAAATTATCAGGTAAACAATTTGCGAATTTCCTAGTTATCTGTTACGAATTGCTGGTAACAATAAACACCAGACAGAGAGAACATAAAAGCGCTTCAGTGTTTCAGTGTGACAGTAATTGTGACTCTTGGTAGTGTGTGAGAGAGCGCGCGCCATTCCTGATCTCTCCCCTTCGGGAGGCTGAGAGCCTCCGCTGATTGGCCACTTGACCACCTGACGCAGCCCCGGGTCGCGTGACACCGAGCGCTGATTGGCTCATTAGACGCACTCGCTTTGTTTACTTCCACGCGATCGACACAGTACATCACCTGCACTTCCCACGTGAACCATGATAGGCAATTCCACACCTGCTCTTCCAGGTGAACCCTGATAAACAACACCACACCTGCACTTCCCACGTGAACCATGATAGGCAATTCCACACCTGCTCTTCCAGGTGAACCCTGATAAACAACACCACACCTGCACTTCCCACGTGAACCATGATAGGCAATTCCACACCTGCTCTTCCAGGTGAACCCTGATAAACAACACACCTGCACTTCCCACGTGAACCTTCATAGGAAATTTCACACCTGTTCATCCCACGTAAACCTTGATAGACATCATGTTCACTCCCTCTGAAGCGTAGGTTTTTCTTCATATATATATATATATATATATATATATATATATATATATATATATATATATATATATATATATATATATATATATATATATGTATAATGTCGTGCCGAATAGGCAGAACTTGCGATCTTGGCTTAAATAGCAACGCTCATCTTGCCATATAGGACAAGTGAAAATTTGTATATGCAATAATTTCGCCAAAATCGTTCTGAACCTAACGAAAAAAGTATATTTCACTGTGTTTGTTTAGTATTATATTATTGTAAACAAATCTAAAATATATTTAGTTGGGTTAGGCTAAAATAAGTTGCGCTTGTTATAATAAGGTTAGGTAAGTTTTCTAAGTTCCACTTGGTGCAAAATTATAAATTTTTACATCAACATTAATGAAAAAAATATATCTTTAAACGTATAACAGAAAATTTTAGAAAGGACTTAATTTTAAATTAGTTCTTGCTAATTGACTAGTTTTGCATATTCGGCACGACATATATATATATATATATATATATATATATATATATATATATATATATATATATATATATATATATATATATATATATATATATATATTATACAATGTTTTGCCGAATAGGTAAAACTTGTGATTTTAGCTTAAATAGATACGCTCTTCTTACCGAATATGGCAAGCGAAAATTTGTGTATGCAATAATTTCGAAAAAATCATTCTGAACCTAACGAAAAAATATGTTTTATTGTGTTTGTTTCTTATTAAGTTTTTGTAAACTTATCTTAAAATATATTTAGTTAGATTAGGCTAAATTAAATTGCGCTTGTTATCATAAGGTTAGGTAAGTTTTCTAAGGTTCTTTTGGTACAAAATTATTAATTTTTACAATAACATAAATGAAAAAGATTTATCTTTAAACGTATAAGAGAAAATTTTACGACTTAATTTTAAACGAGTTCTTGTTAAATGATCAATTTTACCCATTCGGTACGACATATATATATATATATATATATATATATATATATATATATATATATATATATATATATATATATATATATATATATATATATATATATATTTCAACAAGTCGGCCGTCTCCCACCGAGGCAGGGTGACCCAAAGAGAAAGAAAATCCCCAAAAAGAAAATACATTCATCATCATTCAACACTTTCACTTCATTTACACATAATCACTGTTTTTGCAGAGGTGCCCAGAATACAACAGTTTAGAAGTATGTACGCATAAAAATACACAATATATCTCTCCAAACTGCCAATATCTCAAACCCCTCCTTTAAAGTGCAGGCATTGTGCTTCCCATTTCCAGGACTCAAGTCCGGTTATATAATATATATATATATATATATATATATATATATATATATATATATATATATATATATATATATATATATATATATATATATATATATATGCAGTAAGATCACAGTAAACAGGTGATTTCAGAATATGCAAAACAACCACTCTGAAAGAATAGAGAAATTCCAAGCGCTTTCGTGACTACTCACATTATCAAGGAACTACTTATATTTCGTAATAAAGTTGGTAGAATTACCGACAATATGTAAAGTAAAAGGACACAAGTGCAACTAATGTGACATTTATTGTGGCAACGTTTCGCTCTCCAGGAGCTTTATCAAGCCATTACCGGTAATGGCTTGATAAAGCTCCTGGAGAGCGAAACGTTGCCACAATAAATGTCACATTAGTTGCACTTGTGTCCTTTTACTTTACATATTGTCGGTAATTCTACCAACTTTATTACGAAATATAAGTAGTTCCTTGATAATGTGAGTAGTCACGAAAGCGCTTGGAATTTCTCTATTCTTTCAGAGTGGTTGTTTTGCATATATATATATATATATATATATATATATATATATATATATATATATATATATATATTATACACACACAGTAAAATCACAGTAAACAGGCGATTTCAGAATATGCTAAACATCCACTGTGAAAGATTAGAGAAATTCCAAGCGCTATCGTAACTACTCACATTATCAAGGAACAATGAAAGTAATGCATCAAAGGAAGGCATATAAAGGGTCTAGTCCACACCTCACTATCACATCCCACAACAAAGCATCACCTGACGCGCGACTCATAAGAAAGGGAGCACTGCAGCAGGCCCGCTGGCCCACTGGCCCAACTAGACATGTCCTTCACACAACCCACCAACAAACTATTCTACACAAGAATTAAGAATTTTAAAATTTTATTATTTGTCCAATGTATTATTAAATTCTTCCCAAATTCTATTAATTATAAATGGATCTAATTTATATAAACCAAAGGAAATATTCATATTATTGTCAAAACTGCTTTTTATGAAACAAGATTCAATTACATTCCTTTCGACCATGAACTTGCTTGAAACAGCTTTCTCAACTTTTTGAAAATCAATTGGATGGTTAAAATCTCTCACATGAATAAATAGAGCATTGGAATCTTGTCCAGTTCTAATGCTATATTTATGTTGTTTTAATCTTAGTTCGAGATTTTTACCAGTTTGGCCGTAATAAACTTTATCGCAAATTTTACAAGGAATCTTATAGACACATCTGTCAGCATTTTGGAGGGAATTCTTCATCAAAAGTTTTTTTTACTGTATCAAGGTTTTTTAAATGCAACTTTGATATTAAAAGTCTTAAGAAGAGAAGGCATATCAACCAAGTTTTCATGGTAAGGGAGAACCAACATATTTTTAGTTGAATAAGGCTGGTTGTCCCTTTTTGGATTGTAAAAAATATTTCTAGCAATTTTAGATGATTTATCAATTACATTTCTCGGGTATTTCAGATCAATGGCTATTTCATAAATTTTGGATATTTCTTCATCTATGAACTCAGGACTACAAATACGTAAAGCTCTCAAAAACATTGATGAGAAAACAGACAGTTTGACTCTATCTTGATGCGAGGAATAATAGTGGACATAGGAACAGTTATTTGTAGGTTTTCTGTAAATTTTAAATTTGAATTCATTATTGCATTTAATAATTAAAACATCTAGAAAAGGCAGTGAGTTATTTTCTTCAAACTCAACAGTAAAGTTTATAGAATGGGTTAAGCTATTTAATTTTCCAAGGAAATGGTGTATATCTACATTTTTGGGCATAAGACACAAAATATCATCAACATATCTGAACCATTTAGCTCTATTAGGGAGGATTGTGTTAAGCAACCTTGTTTCAAAAAATTCCATGTATAGGTTACTAAGAACAGGTGAAAGAGGATTTCCCATTGCCATACCAAACTTCTGAGTGTAAAATACAAATTTTGCATCAACAATGCAAAGTTTAATAAGTTTAATGATAGTAAGAACTGGCAATGGTAAATCATAATTAACGAGTTCTTCAGATAAGAAACTTAATAAATCATCAACAGGAAGTTTCGTAAACAAGGAAGTAACATCAAAACTAACCATGTTAAAATCATTTAAGTCAGTCATGGAGCTTAATTTATCAACTAAATCTATGTTGTTTTTAACATTAAAGTTAGAAGTTTCCCAACAATAGGGCTCAAAATGTCAACAAGGCATTTTGATAATTTATATGAAACTGATCCTATGGAGCTAATAATTGGTCTGACTGTATTCCTTGGTCTGTGTTAAAATCTCTCATGTGAGAGATTTTAACCATCCAATTGATTTTCAAAGAGTTGAGAAAGTTGTATCAAGGAAGTCCATGGTCGACAGGAATATAATTGAATCTTGTTTCATAAAAAGCAGTTTTGACAATAATATGAATATTTCCTTTAGTTTATATAAATAAGATCCATTTATAATTAATAGAATTTGGGAAGAATTTAATAATACATTGGACAAATAATAATTTTTTTTTAAATTCTTAATTATTGGGTAGAATAGTTTGTTGGTGGGTTGTGTGAAGGACCTGTCTAGTTGGGCCAGCGGGCCTGGTGCAGTGTTCCCTTTCTTATGAGTCGCGCGTCAGGTGTTGCTTTGTTGTGGGATGTGATAGTGAGGTGTGGGCTAGACCCTTTATATGCCTTCCTTTGATGCATTATTTTCATTGTTCCTTGATAATGTGAGTAGTCACGAAAGCGCTTGGAATTTCTCTATTCTTTCACAGTGGTTGTTTTGCATATATATATATGTATATGTATATATATATATATATATATATATATATATATATATATATATATAATGTCGTGCCGAATAGGCAGAACTTGCGATCTTGGCTTAAATAGCAACGCTTATCTTGCCATATAGGACAAGTGAAAATTTGTGTATGCAATAATTTCGCCAAAATCATTCTGAACCTAACGAAAAAAATATATTTCATTGTGTTTGTTTAGTATTAAATTACTGTAAACAAATCAAAAATATATTTAATTGGCTTAGGGTGAAATAAATTGTTCTTGTTATAATAAGGTTAGGTAAGTTTTCTAAGATTCTTTTGGAGCAAAATTAAAAATTTTTACATTAACATTAATGAAAAAAATATGTCTTTAAACGTATAAGAGAAAATTTCAGAAAGGACTTAATTTTAAATGAGTTCTTGCTAATTGACCAGTTTTACATATTCGGCACGACATATATATATATATATATATATATATATATATATATATATATATATATATATATATATATATATATATATATATATTTTGCATGTATATGTGAAAACACACACAAAGTGCGTATGTGTGTCTGTATATCTGATGAACGTGAAGTCAGTTCCCTCAATACAAACCACTTAACTCTGCCACTAGCCACACCATCATTAAAGGTAGTTAATTAAGAGACGGTAATTAAGGTACTTCACTGGTTGAGACCCTCTCATGTGTGTTAGTAACATCTGAGGCCTCCCCTCACACACCCTCCTAGTCCAGGATACATGAGGCCTTCCCTCACACACCCTCCTAGTACAGGATACATGAGGCTGCCCCTCACACTTCCTCCTGGTCTAGGATACATGAGGCTGCCCCTCACACACCCTCCTATTCCAGGATACATGAGGCTGCCCATCACACTTCTTCCTGGTCTAGGATACATGAAGCTGCCCCTCACACACCCTCCTAGTCCAGGATACATGAGGCTGCCCCTCACACTACCTCCTGGTCTAGGATACATGAGGCCGCCCCTCACACTAACTCCTGGTCTAGGATACATGAGGCCGTCCCTCACACACCCTCCTAGTCCAGGATACATGAGGCTGCCCCTCACAATTCCTCCTGGCCCAGGATACATAAATACACATTTCCAATTACTTACTGAGCTCGGCTTTATCGAGATGTATCTGCAGGGGTTGAACTCAAGCTCTTGGCAGTACTATTAAACCTACTGCGTGTATGTTTTTACTTACAAATATGTGCTTCATGGGTTGAGCTAAAGCTGTTGGCCCCACCACTTAACCTTGAACGTGTGTTTGCTGACTACAAGGGTTGAGCCGGAAGATGATTATGAAGATGATGATTAAAGCGATGAAAATGATGAAAATGAAGAAGATAAAGATGATGGAAATAATAACCCTTCAGAGTTAGGTTATTCTTCTGTCTTATTTTCATTAGTCGACCTTAATCCTCTTCCCCAGGATGCCACCCACACCAGTCGACTAACATCTAGGTAGCTAATTACAGCTAGGTGAATAGAGACAGCAGGTGAAAGGACACATGCCCAACATGCTTACCCATGCCGGGAATCGAACGGCGGTCCTTCAGTGTGTGAGTTGAGGCCCCTACCAATTTCTTATTTCAGCCACAGGAAACATGTTGGGGTTAATGTTGAGGTAAATTATTTAAACGTTCATGTGAGCTTTCCATCCCAGATGGTGCTCTGTGAGCTTTCCATCCCAGATGGTGCTCTGTGAGCTTCCCATCCCAGATGGTGCTCTGTGAGCTTTCCATCCCAGATGGTGCTCTGTGAGCTTTCCATCCCAGATGGTGCTCTGTGAGCTTTCCATCCCAGATGGTGCTCTGTGAGCTTTCCATCCCAGATGGTGCTCTGTGAGCTTCCCATCCCAGATGGTGCTCTGTGAGCTTTCCATCCCAGATGGTGCTCTGTGAGCTTTCCATCCCAGATGGTGCTCTGTGAGCTTTCCATCCCAGATGGTGCTCTGTGAGCTTTCCAGATGGTGCGAGCTTCCCATCCCAGATGGTGCTCTGTGAGCTTCCCATCCCAGATGGTGCTCTGTGAGCTTCCCATCCCAGATGGTGCTCTGTGAGCTTTCCATCCCAGATGGTGCTCTGTGAGCTTCCCATCCCAGATGGTGCTCTGTGAGCTTCCCATCCCAGATGGTGCTCTGTGAGCTTCCCATCCCAGATGGTGGTGCTCTGTGAGCTTCCCCCAGATGGTGCCTCAGCTTCCCATGATGGTGCTCTGTTCCCATCCCAGATGGTGCTCTGTGAGCTTCCATCCCAGATGGTGCTCTGTGAGCTTCCCATCCCAGATGGTGCTCTGTGAGCTTCCCATCCCATCCTGTGAGCTTCCCAGATGGTGCTCTGTGAGCTTTCCATCCCAGATGGTGCTCTGTGAGCTTTCCATCCCAGATGGTGCTCTGTGAGCTTTCCATCCCAGATGGTGCTCTGTGAGCTTCCCATCCCAGATGGTGCTCTGTGAGCTTCCCATCCCAGATGGTGCTCTGTGAGCTTTCCATCCCAGATGGTGCTCTGTGAGCTTCCCACCCCAGATGGTGCTCTGTGAGCTTTCCATCCCAGATGATGCTCTGTGAGCTTTCCATCCCAGATGGTGCTCTGTGAGCTTTCCATCCCCAGATGGTGCTCTGTGAGCTTTCCATCCCCAGATGGTGCTCTGTGAGCTTTCCATCCCAGATGGTGCTCTGTGAGCTTTCCATCCCAGATGGTGCTCTGTGAGCTTTCCATCCCAGATGGTGCTCTGTGAGCTTTCCATCCCAGATGGTGCTCTCTGAGCTTCCCATCCCAGATGGTGCTCTGTGAGCTTTCCATCCCAGATGGAGCTCTGTGAGCTTCCCATCCCAGATGGTGCTCTGTGAGCTTTCCATCCCAGATGGTGCTCTGTGAGCTTCCCATTCCAGATGGTGCTCTGTGAGCTTCCCATCCCAGATGGTGCTCTGTGAGCTTCTCATCCCAGATGGTGCTCTGTGAGCTTCCCATCCCAGATGGTGCTCTGTGAGCTTTCCATCCCAGATGGTGCTCTGTGAGCTTTCCATCCCAGATGGTACTCTATTGTTCTGGTGCTGTCTACAAAGAATATATACCAGTTGACTCCTGTAATCAGGGCATTTAAATGAAGACCAATAAGTATACACGTGTGTACACACACACACACACACACACACACACACAGATGGGACACAGCAACTAGGGGTCAAAATTGGAAATTGAAGACTCAGATTAGTCGCAGGGATATTAGGAAGTATTTCTTTTGTCACAGAGTTGTCAGAAAGTGGAACAGTCTGGAAAGTGAGGTAGTGGAGGCAGGTACCATATATAGCTTTAAGAAGAGGTACGATAAAGCTCATGGAGCAGGGAGAGAGTGGACCTAGTGGCGACCAAAGAAAAGGCGGGGCCAGGAACTATGACTCAACCCATGCAGCCACAATTAGGTGAGTACACACACACACAAGCACCTAAAGTGAAAAAAATGGTGAGTTATCAATGATGGCATCATTGGAAGTGCCTCTAGAAAGGGATGAGGCAGATAATTGGGCGAGGAAGAGCAAAGAGGACAACTAGCGAAGCTTAAAGATTGAGTCTGATAAGACAGATAAGCTTGGAGTAGGATGTAGGGGTGAGGAAAGAGAGAGAGAGAGAGAGAGAGAGAGAGAGAGAGAGAGAGAGAGAGAGAGAGAAAGACGACTCGGTCTGGAACATGTTCGTACAGAAAATATCAACGAAATAGTTGATCAAATGAAATTCCTGGTCCACAGATGGCTCCAAATCCCTCCTGTTCCATATTGGTATGTCTCATAACAATAAAAATGCTTTCAAATGAGGTGATGTAGGTAACAGCTCTTAGCTTGTAAATAAAGTTAGGAACCTTAACCTAAACATGCAAAACCCTGTATAAAGAGAGGGAGAGAGAGAGAGAGAGAGAGAGAGAGAGAGATGAGACAGACAAAAACAGCGGGATTATTTATAGGGGATAATTTTTTTCATATAGTAGGTAGGAGGGAGGATGGGATATAGAGGAGGGGAAATAGGGGAGAGAAAGAATAGTAGTAAAGGGGAAAATGGAGAGAGAGGGGAGGAGAGGAAAGTACTAAGGTGTGAAGTATTAGGGATGGAAGGAAGAGTAATTGAGAGGGAAGTGTGTGAGAGAGAGGGGGAGAGAGAGAGAGAGAGAGAGAGAGAGAAAATATTAAAGCTCGACAAGTTTATCTAGAGTACTCATGATCTAAGTTGTTGTAGTACTCATGATTTAAGCTCCTGTATCACTAATTTAAGTTCTTGCTTTACTTATCTCAGTTGGTGTATTACTCATGACCTAAGTTGCCGTCGTACTCATGATCTAAGTTGCCGTCGTACTCATGATCTAAGTTGCCGTCGTACTCATGATCTAAGTTGCCGTCGTACTCATGATCTAAGTTGCCGTCGTACTCATGATCTCGTACTCATGATTAAGTTGCCGTCGTACTCATGAGCTAAGTTGCCGTCGTACTCATGAACTAAGTTGCCGTCGTACTCATGATCTAAGTTGCCGTCGTACTCATGATCTAAGTTGCCGTCGTAATGATTGCAGTCGTACTCATGATCTAAGTTGCCGTCGTACTCATGATCTAAGTTGCCGTCGTACTCATGATCTAAGTTGCCGTCGTACTCATGATCTAAGTTGCCGTCGTACTCATGATCTAAGTTGCCGTCGTACTCATGACCTAAGTTGCCGTCGTACTCATGATCTAAGTTGCCGTCGTACTCATGATCTAAGTTGCCGTCGTACTCATGATCTAAGTTGCCGTCGTACTCATGATCTAAGTTGCCGTCGTACTCATGATCTAAGTTGCCGTCGTACTCATGATCTAAGTTGCCGTCGTACTCATGATCTAAGTTGCCGTCGTACTCATGATCTAAGTTGCCGTCGTACTCATGATCTAAGTTGCCGTCGTACTCATGATCTAAGTTGCCGTCGTACTCATGATCTAAGTTGCCGTCGTACTCATGATCTAAGTTGCCGTCGTACTCATGATCTAAGTTGCCGTCGTACTCATGATCTAAGTTGCCGTCGTACTCATGATCTAAGTTGCCGTCGTACCCATGATCTAAGTTACCGTCGTACTCATGACCTAAGTTGCCGTCGTACTCATGATCTAAGTTGCCGTCGTACTCATGACCTAAGTTGCCGTCGTACTCATGACCTAAGTAGCCGTCGTACTCATGATCTAAGTTGCCGTCGTACTCATGATCTAAGTTGCCGTCGTACTCATGATCTAAGTTCTTACATTACTAGTGACTTGAATTACTATATACAGTAGTGTGCAAATAAATTGGGACAGGAGTAGATTTTATGATTATTTCATAATTTGTCTTAGTCTCGGGTTTAATTTATGTAGTTTGGGTTCTTTTCAGAACAATTTGCTACTGAATTCTGGCAACCATCCAACTGTGGAGTTACCCTGCGACTCTGGTTAGTGCTACAACAGCTGTTGTTCTGTAAGACCATTCCTGGAAGCCTGCTCCGTGAGCGAATGTGGTTTTGTCAGATTCTCTCCTTCAGTTCATGATTAATGCTGAAATTCATGATGGATGTTACACCTAGGAAGCGTGCAAGTACTGTAGCTCTTAGAAAACCTGCTAATTTGAGTATCAGAGATCGTCAAAAATTTGTGCCAAGTAACGACAACTGTTGGTCAGATTCTGAAGAGAGCTGACGACACTGGTGATTGTGTAGTGCTGCGTCGAGGAAGTTGTGGAGGAAAACGCAGTACAACACTCCACGATCATGAGGTTATCATAAGAACTAGTGTGAAGGATCCCAGAGAAACCAGCAAAGATCTACAGAAAGATTTGGCTTCAGCTGGCTTAAATGTCGATTTTTCAGATGTTATACGAAAGCTCCTTGAAGTTGGCAGAACTGCCAGAAAGCCTGTAAAGAAACAATTGTTGACTGCTGCTATGAAGAAAAAACGGCTGCGGTGGACACCCGATCAAAAGGGATGGACGACAGATGAATGGAGAAAAATTATTCATGAGGAGCATTTTGAAGTACATGGGTACATATCAGTGGTAGTGAGACGGACTGAACACATTCAACAAGCACCAAAACACCCATCAATGAAGATGTTTTGGGGTAGTTTTACTGCTAGAGGCCCTGGACAGCTTGTTGTTGAGGGACAAATGCAAGGCAATCCTGGCAACTCATTTCCTTCCCATTGTGGATAGAGATTTTCCTGATGGAGAAGGAATTTTCCAGCAGGATCTTCCTCCATGACACACTTCCAGAAAAATGCTGACATTCTTCGAAGAGAGCGTGATAAGCGTTCTAAACTGACCTGGAAACTCTCCTGACCTCAACCCTATTGAGAATCTATGGGCAATAATCAGACCCAGGATCGCGAAACAGGATTATTCAACTATGGAGAAGCTAATTGCTGTTATTATTAGGACCTGGCACCAGGACAAAGAACTTGCCAAAGTATCATTTGTTCATCATTGCTCAATTCTGTGCCGCAGCGTGTTTTCCTGGAGTTTACCTGGAGTTTACCTGGAGCAATGCTTATAAAATAAAAGAGTAGTCATATCTCTTATTAAATCAATTCTGTCATATCATTGTCGTGTATTTTTCAACTAAATATTAATTTTCCAAATAAATGACTTATTTCATCACTGTCCCAATTAATATGCACAATACAGTAGTTGAAGTGACCGTGTAAGCGGCACTGAGCCGGTAGTCCTGTAATATCTGTTGTATTATATTGTAAAGATACGGTGTTGTAACTGGTGTTTATTGTGTTCTTGCAACACACACACACACACACACACACACACACACACACACACACACACACACACCATGTGCATATCGACACGTGGCTTCGACACATGGTAACAAACATTACCTCTCTCTCTCTCTCTCTCTCTCTCTCTCTCTCTCTCTCTCTCTCTCTCTCTCTCTCTCTCTCTCTCTCTCTCTCTCTCTCTCTCTCTCTTATAAAGATAGCACCCCGTAATATGACCGTCGGAGCTTGCATAAATCTGGGACGCCGTCAGGTGTCGCTAAGAACGGATTATTATGTCACAGCTACTGGAGTTTGACACCGTGGGGGTCCCGGCACCCCATCCATCCATCCACCCCCTCAGTCCAGAGGTACAGGGGAGGGGGGGGGAGCATTAACCCAGTTCACTATCATAGTCACTATACTCCTCACCATCACCTTGAATATCCTCTGCAATACTATCAACTCCACCATCACTCCAACCCACACCATCACCATCACCACCACCACCACCACCACCACCAACAGCAACAACAACAACAACAACACTCTCATCACCATTACCATCACTATAAAAATCAGTACTATCACCTCCGCTATAAACATTAGTAACACCATAACTTCACCTTGGTTAACAGCAACATAAACACTAAATATAAACATATAAACATAACCACCACTGTAAACAACGATCAACACCAATGTTAAAGCTGATCATATATATATATATATATATATATATATATATATATATATATATATATATATATATATATATATATATAATAATAAATTAATGACACTAAAATGAGTCAACGTGAAAAAAAATATAAATTTAACTCCAAAAAATATACATCATTTATTAAACTGTAGCCCATTGTTGTTGTAAGCTGGTGGCTAAAGTTATTGATTTTAAGTCCTTCAGCGAAGGTCCAAAGTTGCAAAGTTGTCTTAATCAGTGAAATATTCACTGTTAGTCAGTAACTATACCTAGAAAAGTGCTAAGTTGATTCTAAAATGAATTATTCATTATTTGACTTGTACACAAATAACCCGCACATAAAAGAGAGAAGCTTACGACGACGTTTCGGTCCGACTTGGACCATTGACAAAGTCACATGGTCCAAGTCGGACCGAAATGTCGTCGTAAGCTTCTCTCTTATATGTGCGGGTTATTTGTGTATCATTCCAGTCACGGTATTGTGCCTTTCTGTTATTTAATTATTTGACTTGACTGGAGTGAAGGAAGTTGCAGCTAGACTATCTTGAGTGTAAGATAATTCAGTGAAATTAGTAAACGGTATTTACAACGACTCTATATAGTGATGCAATAAATATTAAAATTATCCGGGGCTACTATGTATAAAAATCTATATATTATAATCAACTATGATAAGATTAAGATAAAGAAATACTCGCTGGTGCAGATAGTTCATGAAGTGTCAAGCAGCTGACTAGAGAACAACGCCATCTAGTTGCCAGGAGAATCACGGACCTATCTTCAGAATGCTCTGTACGTGAGACCCCTCAAGGAAGGTTCCTTGATGTTGGTGAGGGGCTCTTGATTTAGGGAATTGGATCTGTGCTCCAGTTCCCCGAATTAAGCCTGAATGCCTTCCACATCCCCCCCTCCCCCAGGCGCTGTATAATCTTCTGGGTTTAGCGCTTCCCCCTTGATTATAATAATAATCTGTACGTGAGAAAAGAAAGGACAGAAGTCGAAAGAACAGAAACAACTTTTTTGTTAAACCCCAACACAGGAAAACATGAACAAGAAAACCAAAGATCTGAAGCCAATGTTTCCACGGTGTTATAATGACGTAGAAATTCCTTGATACACACATGTGGTGCCGAATAGGTAAAGCTGGTCAATTAGCCAGAACTCAATTAAAATTAAGTCCTTTCTAAAATTTTCTCTTATACGTTTAAAGATATATATTTTTTTTTTTATGTTAATGTAAACATTGACAATTTTGTACCAAAAAGAACATTACAAAACTTACCTAACCTTATTATAACAAGCACAATTTAATTTAGCCTAATTCAATTAAATATATTTCAGATAAGTTTACAATAATTTAATAATAAGCAAACACAATGAAATACATTTTTATCGTTAGGTTCAGAATGATTTTTGCGAAATTACTGCATACACAAATTTTCGCTTGTCGTATATGGCAAGATGAACGTTGCTATTTAGGCCAAGATCGCAAGTTCTGCCTATTCAGCACGACATATATATATATATATATATATATATATATATATATATATATATATATATATATATATATATATAATGTCGTGCCGAATAGGTAAAACTGGTCAATTAGCAAGAACTTATTTAAAATTAAGTCCTTTCCAAAATTTTCTCTTATACGTTTAAAGATATATTTTTTCATTAATGTTAATGTAAAAAAATTTAATTTTGCTCCTGAAGAATCTCAGAAAACTTACCTAACCTTATTATAACAAGAACAATTTATTTTAGCCTAACCCAACTAAATATATTTTAGATTAATTTACAATAATTTAATACTAAACAAACACAGTGAAATATATTTTTTTCGTTAGGTTCAGAATGATTTTTGCGAAATTATTGCATACACAAATTTTCCCTTGTCCTATATGGCAAGATGAACGTTGCTATTTAAGCCAAGATCGCAAGTTCTGCCTATTCGGCACGACACACACATATATATATATATATATATATATATATATATATATATATATATATATATATATATATATATATATATATATATATATATATTAGTATATGCAAGGAATTCGCAAGAGCAGGCGAAATATACACCAACACTGATCTCTGGGTGAAGGAAACTCGAACCTACGAACCTTGGAACAAGGTACGCAGTGCTTTACCAATCTACCCACACTGGACCAATACCTTGGAGTCCAGCTTGCGCTAGACTTTGATCCAAGGCAGCCAGCTTGGGCCAGTGTTCGTGTATATTTCGCCTGCTCTTGCGAATTCCTTGCATTGTTAATATATCTAGTAAGGCTGATGCATGCAGGGGATGAGATGAAAAGTTGTAAGCCTTCTCCCTGAAAGCTGGCTGCCTTGGATCAAAGTCTAGCGCAAGCTGGACTCCAAGGTATTGGTCCAGTGTGGGTAGATTGGTAAAGCACTGCGTACCTTGTTCCAAGGTTCGTAGGTTCGAGTCTCCTTCAGCCAGAGATCAGTGTTTATATATATATATATATATATATATATATATATATATATATATATATATATATATATATATCAATGGACATTTTCTGTAATAATTATATATTATATAATGGAAATAATAACCTTGTGAATAATAGACATATAATCCTTTGCATACTAATCGTATATAAAAATTATCATTCATACAATTATCAAATTTATGAAATAATTAACTGTCTGCTAATGCAGAATTTTTGTTTCTTTGGTGGGATATACAATTTGTATTTAATAATTATATAGAGGAAATTTTATAAAATAACAAGAAAATTGGATTTGAAGTGAAGGTTACCACTTGGACTTGTCTACATTGTTAGGTAGACTTGTCTACATTGTTAGGTAGACTTGTCTACATTGTTAGGTAGACTTGTCTACATTGTTAGGTAGACTTGTCTACATTGTTAGGTAGACTTGTCTACATTGTTAGGTAGACTTGTCTACATTGTTAGGTAGACTTGACTTCATTGTTAGGTAGACTTGTCTACATTGTTAGGTAGACTTGACTTCATTGTTAGGTAGACTTGTCTACATTGTTAGGTAGACTTGTCTACATTGTTAGGTAGACTTGTCTACATTGTTAGGTAGACTTGTCTACATTGTTAGGTAGACTTGTCTACATTGTTAGGTAGACTTGTCTAC
Source organism: Cherax quadricarinatus (assembly GCF_038502225.1). Taxonomy (NCBI): domain Eukaryota; kingdom Metazoa; phylum Arthropoda; class Malacostraca; order Decapoda; family Parastacidae; genus Cherax; species Cherax quadricarinatus. Next base: position 12,784,519 of record NC_091354.1, read on the forward strand.
ATTGTTAGGTAGACTTGTCTACATTGTTAGGTAGACTTGTCTACATTGTTAGGTAGACTTGACTACATTGTTAGGTAGACTTGTCTACATTGTTAGGTAGACTTGTCTACATTGTTAGGTAGACTTGTCTACATTGTTAGGTAGACTTGTCTACATTGTTAGGTAGACTTGACTACATTGTTAGGTAGACTTGTCTACATTGTTAGGTAGACTTGTCTACATTGTTAGGTAGACTTGTCTACATTGTTAGGTAGACTTGACTACATTGTTAGGTAGACTTGTCTACATTGTTAGGTAGACTTGTCTACATTGTTAGGTAGACTTGTCTACATTGTTAGGTAGACTTGTCTACATTGTTAGGTAGACTTGACTACATTGTTAGGTAGACTTGACTACATTGTTAGGTAGACTTGACTACATTGTTAGGTAGACTTGACTACATTGTTAGGTAGACTTGACTACATTGTTAGGTAGACTTGACTACATTGTTAGGTAGACTTGACTACATTGTTAGGTAGACTTGACTACATTGTTAGGTAGACTTGACTACATTGTTAGGTAGACTTGACTACATTGTTAGGTAGACTTGACTACACTGTTAGGTAGACTTGACTACATTGTTAGGTAGACTTGACTACACTGTTAGGTAGACTTGACTACATTGTTAGGTAGACTTGACTACATTGTTAGGTAGACTTGACTACATTGTTAGGTAGACTTGACTACATTGTTAGGTAGACTTGACTACATTGTTAGGTAGACTTGACTACATTGTTAGGTAGACTTGACTACATTATTAGATAGATTTGACTATATTGTTAGGGAGATTCTACCATATTGTTAGGGAGATTCTATCACACTGTTAGGGAGATTCTGCCATATTGTTAGGGAGATTCTACCACACTGTTATGGAGATACTGCCAAATTGTTAGGGAGATTCTCCCACACTGTTAGGGAGATTCTACCATATTGTTACGGAGATTCTACCACACTGTTAGGGAGATTCTACCACACTGTTGGGGAGATTCTACCACACTGTTAGGGCGATTCTACCACACTGTTAGGGAGATTCTGACACACTGTTAGGAAGATTCTGCCACACCGTTAGGGAGAATCTGCCACGCTGTTAGGGAGATTCAGGCATATTGTTAGGGAGATTCTACCACACTGTTGGGGACATTCTGCCACACTGTTAGGGAAATTCTGCCACACTGATGGGGAGATTCTGCCACACTCTTAGGGAGATATTGTTAGGGAGATTCTACCACACTATTAGGGAGATTCTACCACACTGTTAGGGAGATTCTGCCATATTGTTAGGGAAATTCTACCACACTGTTAGAGAGATTCTACCACACTGTTAGGGAGATTCTACCACACTGTTAGGGAGATTCTACCATATTGTTAGGGAGATTCTACCACACTGTTAGGGAGATTCTACCACACTGTTAGGGAGATTCTATCACACTGTTAGGGAGATTCTGCCACACTGTTAGGGAGATTCTGCCACACTGTTAGGGAGATTCTACCACACTGTTAGGGAGATTCTACCACACTGTTAGGGAGATTCTGCCATATTGTTAGAGAGATTCTACCACACTGTTAGGGAGATTCTACCATATTGTTAGGGAGATTCTACCACACTGTTAGGGAGATTCTACCACACTGTTAGAGAGATTCTACAACACTGCTAGGGAGATTCTGCCATATTGTTAGGGAGATTCTACCACGCTGTTAGGGAGATTCTACCACACTGGGAGATTCTACCACACTGTTAGGGAGATTCTGCCACACTGTTAGGGAGATTCTGCCACACCGTTAGGGAGAATCTGCCACGCTGTTAGGGAGATTCTGCCACACTGTTAGGGAGATTCTGCCACACTTCGGGAGATTCTGCCATTTTGTTAGGGAGATTCTACCACAATGTTAGGGAGATTCTGCCACACTCTTCGGGAGATTCTGCCATATTGTTAAGGAGATTCTACCACACTGTTAGGGAGATTCTGCCGCACTGTTAGGGAGATTCTACCATATTGTTAGGGAGAATCTACCACACTGTTAGGGAGATTCTACCACACTGTTAGGGAGATTCTACCACACTGTTAGGGAGATTCTACCACACTGTTAGGGAGATTCTGCCACACTGTTAGGGAGATTCTGCCACACTGTTAGGGAGATTCTACCACACTGTTAGGGAGATTCTACCACACTGTTAGGGAGATTCTGCCATATTGTTAGGGAGATTCTACCACACTGTTAGGGAGATTCTACCACACTGTTAGGGAGATTCTACCACACTGTTAGGGAGATTCTACCACACTGTTAGAGAGATTCTACAACACTGTTAGGGAGATTCTGCCATATTGTTAGGGAGATTCTACCACGCTGTTAGGGAGATTCTACCACACTGGGAGATTCTACCACACTGTTAGGGAGATTCTGCCACACTGTTAGGGAGATTCTGCCACACCGTTAGGGAGAATCTGCCACGCTGTTAGGGAGATTCTGCCACGCTGTTAGGGAGATTCTGCCACACTCTTCGGGAGATTCTGCCATATTGTTAGGGAGATTCTACCACACTGTTAGGGAGAGTCTGCCCCACTGTTAGGGAGATTCTGCCATATTGTTAAGGAGATTCTACCACACTGTTAGGGTGATTCTGCCATATTGTTAGGGAGATTCTACCACACTGTTAGGGAGATTCTGCCGCACTGTTAGGGAGATTCTGCCACACTGTTAGGGAGATTCTGCCACACTCTTCGGGAGATTCTGCCACACTGTTAGGGAGATTCTGCCACACTCTTCGGGAGATTCTGCCATATTGTTAGGGAGATTCTGCCACACTGTTAGCGAGATTCTGCCACACTGTTAGGGAGATTCTGCCACACTGTTAGGGAGATTCTGCCACACTGTTAGGGAGATTCTGCCACACTCTTCGGGAGTGTGGTAGAATCTGCCATAGTTAGAGAGATTCTACCACACTGTTAGGGAGATTCTGCCACACTTTTAGGGAGATTCTACCACACTGTTAGGGAGATTCTGCCACACTGTTAGGAGATTCTACCACACTGTTAGGGAGATTCTGCCATATTGTTATGGAGATTCTACCACACTGTTAGCGAGATTCTGCCACACTGTTAGGGAGATTCTACCACACTGTTAGGGAGATTCTGCCACACTCTTCGGGAGATTCTGCCATATTGTTAGGGAGATTCTACCACACTATTAGCGAGATTCTGCCACACTGTTAGGGAGATTCTGCCATATTGTTAGGGAGATTCTACCCCACTGTTAGGGAGATTCTGCCATATTGTTAGGGAGATTCTACCACACTGTTAGGGAGATTCTGCCGCACTGTTAGGGAGATTCTGCCACACTGTTAGGGAGATTCTGCCACACTGTTAGGGAGATTCTGCCATAATGTTAGAGAAATTCTATCACATTTCCTTACGTCTAGCTCCACATCCAAGTGAAATAAATTAGCAGGTCAAACGGAAGGTATTGACTCCTATGCACAGTTTGAAGACAATGTACATGTGTACACTCAGATCAGTGACTGTTACCAGCGTGCCAGCGGTCGCACCACCTCGGGCCCACCTCTGGCTCACTGCCTGCTGCACTCACCACCCTGGGGCCACCTCTGGCTCACTGCCTGCTACACTCACCACCCTGGGCCCACCTCTGGCTCACTGCCTGCTACACTCACCACCCTGGGCCCACCTCTGGCTCACTGCCTGCTACACTCACCACCCTGGGCCCACCTCTGGCTCACTGCCTGCTACACTCACCACCCTGGGCCCACCTCTGGCTCACTGCCTGCTGCACTCACCACCCCGGGCCCACCTCTGGCTCACTGCCTGCTACACTCACCACCCTGGGCCCACCTCTGGCTCACTGCCTGCTGCACTCACCACCCTGGGGCCACCTCTGGCTCACTGCCTGCTACACTCACCACCCTGGGCCCACCTCTGGCTCACTGCCTGCTACACTCACCACCCTGGACCCACCTCTGGCTCACTGCCTGCTACACTCACCACCCTGGGCCCACCTCTGGCTCACTGCCTGCTACACTCACCACCCTGGGCCCACCTCTAGCTCACTGCCTACTACACTCACCACCCTGGGGCCACCTCTGGCTCACTGCCTGCTACACTCACCACCCTGGGCCCACCTCTGGCTCACTGCCTGCTACACTCACCACCCTGGGGCCACCTCTGGCTCACTGCCTGCTACACTCACCACCCTGGAGCCACCTCTGGCTCACTGCCTGCTACACTCACCACCATGGGGCCACCTCTGGCTCACTGCCTGCTACACTCACCACCATGGGGCCACCTCTGGGTCACTGCCTGCTACACTCACCACCCTGGGGCCACCTCTGGCTCTCTGCCTGCTACACTCACCACCCCGGGCCCACCTCTGGCTCACTGCCTGCTACACTCACCACCCCAGGCCCACCTCTGGCTCACTGCCTGCTACACTCACCACCCTGGACCCACCTCTGGCTCACTGCCTGCTACACTCACCACCCTGGACCCACCTCTGGCTCACTGCCTGCTACACTCACCACCCTGGGCCCACCTCTGGCTCACTGCCTGCTACACTCACCACCCTGGGCCCACCTCTGGCTCACTGCCTGCTACACTCACCACCCTGGGCCCACCTCTGGCTCACTGCCTGCTACACTCACCACCCTGGGGCCACCTCTGGCTCACTGCCTGCTACACTCACCACCCTGGGCCCACCTCTGGCTCACTGCCTGCTACACTCACCACCCTGGCCTGCTACACTCACCACCCTGAGCCTGCCCACCTCTGGCTCACTGCCTGCTACACTCACCACCCTGGGCCCACCTCTGGCTCACTGCCTGCTACACTCACCACCCTGGGCCCACCTCTGGCTCACTGCCTGCTACACTCACCACCCTGGGCCCACCTCTGGCTCACTGCCTGCTACACTCACCACCCTGGGCCCACCTCTGGCTCACTGCCTGCTACACTCACCACCCCAGGCCCACCACTCTGCCTCACCACCCTGGGGCTCACCACCTCTGGGCCCACTCTGGCTCACTGCCTGCTACACTCACCACCCTGGGCCCACCTCTGGCTCACTGCCTGCTGCACTCGCTCACTGCCTGCTACACTCACCACCCTGGGGCCACCTCTGGCTCACTGCCTGCTACACTCACCACCCTGGGCCCACCTCTGGCTCACTGCCTGCTACACTCACCACCCTGGGCCCACCTCTGGCTCACTGCCTGCTACACTCACCACCCTGGGCCCACCTCTGGCTCACTGCCTGCTACACTCACCACCCTGGGGCCACCTCTGGCTCACTGCCTGCTACACTCACCACCCTGGGCCCACCTCTGGCTCACTGCCTGCTACACTCACCACCCTGGACCCACCTCTGGCTCACTGCCTGCTACACTCACCACCCTGGGCCCACCTCTGGCTCACTGCCTGCTACACTCACCACCCTGGGCCCACCTCTGGCTCACTGCCTGCTACACTCACCACCCTGGGCCCACCTCTGGCTCACTGCCTACTACACTCACCACCCTCTCTGGCTCACTGCCTGCTACACTCACCACCCTGGGCCCACCTCTGGCTCACTGCCTGCTACACTCACCACCCTGGGCCCACCTCTGGCTCACTGCCTGCTACACTCACCACCCTGGGCCCACCTCTGGCTCACTGCCTGCTACACTCACCACCCTGGGCCCACCTCTGGCTCACTGCCTGCTACACTCACCACCCTGGACCCACCTCTGGCTCACTGCCTGCTACACTCACCACCCTGGGCCCACCTCTGGCTCACTGCCTGCTACACTCACCACCCTGGGCCCACCTCTGGCTCACTGCCTGCTACACTCACCACCCTGGACCCACCTCTGGCTCACTGCCTGCTACACTCACCACCCTGGGGCCACCTCTGGCTCACTGCCTGCTACACTCACCACCGTGGGCTCACCTCTGGCTCACTGCCTGCTACACTCACCACCCTGGACCCACCTCTGGCTCACTGCCTGCTACACTCACCACCCTGGGCCCACCTCTGGCTCACTGCCTGCTACACTCACTGCCCTGGACCCTGGATCACTGCCTGCTACACTCGCTCACTGCCTGCTACACTCACCACCCTGGGCCCACCTCTGGCTCACTGCCTGCTACACTCACCACCCTGGCCCACCTCTGGCCACTGCCTCTACACTCACTGGGACTCACTGCCTGCTACACTCACCACCCTGGGGCCACCTCTGGATCACTGCCTGCTACACTCACCACCGTGGGGCCACCTATGGCTCACGGCCTGCTACACTCGCTCACTGCCTGCTACACTCACCACCCTGGGCCCACCTCTGGCTCACTGCCTGCTACACTCACCACCCTGGGGCCACCTCTGGCACACTGCCTGCTACACTATTCTGTGTTAAGTTGTCTTACAGGCAATGTTCCTACGTGAGTCGTGTTAGTCTCCTATACACTCAGATGTCTTATTCCATCACAGTGCAAGAATTCGTTTTATCCTAGTATGTGTATGTGTGTGTGTGTGTGTGTGTGTATGTATACTCACCTAATTATGGTTGCAGGGGTCTTGTCACACAGCTACAGCTGTGTGTATGTGCTCGCCTAATTGTACTCACCTAATTGTGGTTGCAGGGGTCGATGCGCAGGTGTGTGTGTGTGTGTGTGTGTGTGTGTGTGCGCGTGTGCAAGGTCGTTATCAGTGTTGTCTGGATCGTCAGGAATCATTTTTCTCTCTGTAATAAAGGGTTGGACTTCTTTAGTGGATAAACTAGTGGATAAACTAGGTGGATAAACTAGTGGATAAACTAGGTGGATAAACTAGTGGATAAACTAGGTGGATAAACTAGTGGATTAACTAGTGGATTAACTAGTGGATTAACTAGTGTATTAACTAGTGGATTAACTAGTGGATTAATTAGAAGATTTAAGAGTAAGCACTCGTTGATTCAATGCCAGGCCGCAGCATTAGCGGCCTGGCATTGTCCTAGGCACCATGTCTAACCGACAAGTGCCTAGGACAAAATGGTAACTAACTGGCACAGGAGCCTCAGTAAACAACTCAGTATTGTCTTTATTCAGGAACCTAACTACAGGTGAACAAACCTTATGTTAACCTAAACAAACTATCCGAATGTTAATTTACAGGTAAACTATCTGATTGTTGACCACAGGCAAACCCACCGGATGTTAACATCGTACTCGTCCTTGTGAGAGGAGAGTCACCAGAGTGATTCACCAAGCCACCAGAACAATAATGTCGTGCAGGTAGTGAGATCTTGCTCTAATGGTTAGTTAATATTAAGTTTATTTTTGGAACTCGGAGAGAGAAGAAGTTAGTATTTTTGTTTTTAATATTAACTAATAAATAGCGATGGCGAAAGAAAAAGACGAAACAATAGCTGAAGTTAGTCCTATATACGTTGTACATGTACTTGCAGAAATAAAAATTATTTTTATTATTATTATTTGCTTGGTGAGAGTCATTCTGAGGTTTTATTGAAAATTTGTAAGTGTTGTCACGTATAAAAAAAAAAAAGACAAGGGGGGAAAAAAGATGTCTTTCGTCTGATAAAAAGCACTTGTTAATTTACGTGATAGATTCATACACTTTTTCCCTCCTGACAGAATATTGTGAAAGAGTTTTACCAGAGTAGTGTTCTACCTCACGGGAAGCTCTCCACCATGGGCGTTGGTAACACATTTGTGCAATATTAAAGAATTCTGTGAAGGAGGTTTTGATTCGGTTTAATTAAGTCTCTGTTGCAACTTGGGTTGTCCTTTGAGAGAGATATTTGTAGATGAATGGTTCAGAGAACCGACATGTTGATAAATTAGACACATGTGCAACTCTTGGGTATCTTTATTGAGGAAACGTTTCGCCACACAGTGGCTTCATCAGTCCATACAAAGGAGAATCTTGAAGAACAGGAGGAGAATGAGGTAATCAGTCCCTCAACCTTGAGTCGATGTGGTCAGTCCATCAATCTTGAATAGAATACGGCATGCGTGCTGAGAAGGAGCTTGGTGGGTCTGTCACTCTTCAGTACTGAATCCATATTTAATACTGAATCCCCCTATTTAATACTGAATCCCCCTATTTAATACTGAATCCCCCTTTTAATATTGAATCCCCCTATTTAATACCGAATCCCATTTAATGCTGAGTCCCCCTATTTAATATTGAATTCCCCTTTTAATACTGAATCCCCCTATTTAATGCCGAATCCCCCTATTTAATACTGAATCCCCTATTTATTACTGAATCCCCTATTTAATACTGAATCCCCTATTTATTACTGAATCCTCTATTTAATACTGAATCCCCTATTTATTACTGAATCCCCTATTCAATACTGAATAATCTATTACTGAATCCCCTATTTAATACTGAATCCCCTATTTATTATTGAATCCCCTATTTGATACTGAATCCCCTATTTATTACTGAATCCTCTATTACTGAATCTCCTATTTATTACTGAATCCCCTATTTAATACTGAATCCCCTATTTAATACTGAATCCCCTATTTATTACTGAATCCCCTATTTATTACTGAATCCCCTATTTAATACTGAATCCCCTATTTAATACTGAATCCCCTATTTAATACTGAATCCCCTATTTATTACTGAATCCCCTATTTATTACTGAATCCCCTATTTAATACTGAATCCCCTATTTATTACTGAATCCCCTATTTATTACTGAATCCCCTATTTATCACTGAATCCCCTATTTATCACTGAATCCCCTATTTATTACTGAATCCCCTATTCATTACTGAATCCCCTATTTATCACTGAATCCCCTATTTATCACTGAATCCCCTATTTATTACTGAATCCCCTATTTATCACTGAATCCCCTATTTATCACTGAATCCCCTATTTATCACTGAATCCCCTATTTATCACTGAATCCCCTATTTATCACTGAATCCCCTATTTATCACTGAATCCCTTGCCTTATATGTGGGGTAAAATCCTAAGGAGAGTCATTCATTGAATTTACTGCATAAAATGTGGAATTTGTGCTTTTTAAAAATCACAGAAACCGATTCAGGCTTAGATTACAAAGACACAATAATTTAATTAAACGTTTATGCTTTTTTAATAGGGGATATTTTTTTATTATTTTTAATTATTATACAGATGCTAATTACTTTAACTAGCTCATTATTTGGAGCTGTGCAGATGCCAGCCTTTTCAATAAGCACCACAGAGGTCAATGTAACATCACAGAGAAAGTGAAACTGCCTCTGTTGGTATCTGAACGTGGGTCATACATGTTTTCTCTCGGTAATCATACTGGAATAGCGAGGTGGTGAGATGACTGCAGTATCAAGAAGGATGGCTACTAGGAGTGACCCCTTCAAGAGGCGTGCTTTAAACCTCATGAAATGCCCTAAATTTAAGGAATCGTAGCTATCAGCACTCAGGCAGTGTAACGAGACTCACTGCTGGGTGACTCATCAGTGATACAGTGAAGACACTTGCTGGAGATCTCGGATATACGAGGAGGTGAATAACTGACAGTAGTCAAGTACCACAACCAGAATGACCGAGTTGACATTACTACGCTGGGCACTGTAGAAAATATGTATTAAAAAATGTCCCATTAAAACAGTGGACGGGATTTCTTCTGAAACCGGACGCGTATTAGTCCTGGTTAGTGTAGCCAGGACAGGACAGGAGAGGTGTGTAGTCAGTACGGGAAGACCGGTGGCTGGAGCAAGACGTCGTAAGATTGAGTCATGGTGTTTGGTTAAGTTTAGGCCATTGTTTATTTTATTGTCTTTGTACTCTCACAATTTTACCCATAAAGCCCTAGTATGTGGAGGGCTGTTTTAGAGAGTACACATAATAGTGATTTTTTTTTCCTGTAGACTAAGAGGCCGCAGAAGGGTATGTGTCATGGGTTTATATAATACACAGAGGGCACGTTGTATGTTTATAAAACTTTACTATTAATATAGTTATATTTTTATAAAAGTGGATTTAATTGCCCTTCATGATAATGTAAGTATCGACAATCTAGTTTTTGTGAAGAAAGAAGCTTGGCCCTAGGATGGTGTTTATCTGGAGTTTATCTGGAGAGAGTTCCGGGGGTCAACGCCCCCGCGGCCCGGTCTGTGACCAGGCCTCCTTAGGTCAGTGTCCTAGGATGCGACCCACACCAGTCGACTAACACCCAGGTACCCATTTTACTGATGGGGAACATAGACAACAGGTGAAAGAAACACGTCCAATGTTTCTACTCTGGCTGGGAATCGAACCCAGGCCCTCACCGTGTGAAGCGAGAGCGTTAACCACCCTAGAAAAGGCTTTTACCCCTAACGCCACGTCATATTTAAGTAACGTAATAAATACATTACAACATAGACGTCCACAGTTACAGGAAATAGTTGAGTAGAACTCAATTAGACCATTGTTTTTTTGTTTTTTGCGAAAATCAAAGCAACTTATCAGATTGCTGAAAGTTCTGCTGGCTCGCTCAGGACACTGAGCTTGGGAGGAAAATTGCACAACTGTTACCACCACAGGTGGTTCAGGTGCTCGTTAAGTTGAAGGCTTTTAATATAGGCGAGAGAAAATAGTCTAACCTTACGGTAAAAAAATTAGAACACCACACAATCGAGACAGGCAACAGCCGTTAGAAAAATAAACACAATAAGCAAAGAGGGGTGAATACTGAGGAGCATCAGAGCGCCGGGTAGGCCAGCGACTCGCCTCGAAGAACAAAAAGGCATAATACCGTGACTGGAACAATACACAAATAATCCGCACATAGGAGAAAGGAGCTTATGACGACGTTTCGGTTCGACTTTGACTATTAACAAAGTCGCACTGTGACTTCGTTAACGGTCCAAGTCGAACCGAAACGTCGTCGTAGGATTCTCTCCTTTGTCCGGGTTATTTCTGTATAGACTTGCTAAGCTTCGTAGCTCAACAGGTCACCTAATAACCCCAACATAAAGTATGAAAGGGGGCTGGAAGGCGGTGATACAGTGGGCAGTCCCCTGCAACATGAGCTCCAGCATGTACTACTAACCGATGAACAATTAAACACATGTGCAGCATCTGGGTATCTTAATTTGTAGACGTTTCACCATCCAGTGACTTTATCAGTACAAAAACATAATTGGTAGACAGTAGAACTACATACAAAAGAAAAGGTAATTAGTCACTCAGCCAAGCTTAACGTCAGTTTTACGTAAACCAAGACTAGTATTCGGTACAAGATAGTTAATTTTTTTGAAAATAATCTAATAACCAAAAACCAGCATGGATCCCGCAACAAATGATCATGTCTGATCGACTAAGTCGAATTTTTCAGTAATATATACAAAAATTGGGATAAAAATGTCCCATCAGTTGCTGTTGAATATATTTAGAGTTCCAGAAGGCTATCAACAAGGTCGACCACCGTCGACTGATAGTCATCAGTCGACTTTATAAGTGACTGGGTGACAGAGATGTCTGAATGGCGTACTGTAAAGTGGAGGCCCCCAGGTATCAGTACTTGTCTACCTACCCAGAGTCTACCTGGAGGGAATTCCCGGGGTCAACGCCAGTCTTTGACCAGGTCTTTCGGTGGATCAGGGCCGGATCAACCAGGCTGTTATTGCTGGCTGCACGTAGTCCAACGCAGGAACATTAGCCCGGCTAGTGGGCTACTGACTTTAGGTATCTGTCTAGCTCCCTCTTGAAGGCAGCCAGGGGTCAATTGATGATTCCACTTATGTCTGATAGGAGGCTGTTGAGCAGTCTTGGGTCCTTGACACTTGCTGTGTTTACTCTTAGTGTACTAATAACGCCCCTCCTTTTCAATGGGGATGTGTTGCACAGTCTGCCGAGTATTTTGCTTTCGTAGGGAGTGATTTCTGTGTGCAAATTTGGAACCAGTCCATCCAGGATTTTCCTGGTGTAGATTATATCACTGGGGTGAAATTTGACTCCAAATTGACCATGAAGAACCACGTTGTAAATCTTGCAAACAAGGCTTCTAGGAAGCTTACAGCTTTGATGAGGCCTGGTCTCAGACCGGGCCTCGGGGCACTGACCCCCGAAACCCTCTCCAGGTATCTCTCTCTTGCCCTCCAGTGAGTACAGGTCAAGTGACTCCAAGCGCTCCCAGCAATTAAGATGTCTCACGGAACTTACCTGTTCCATTCTCTTCACAAAATCCGTAAATAATCTCTGAGTAGAATTAACATCTAAGACATCAGAGACTGAAGATGACACCAAATTGGAAAAAAGTTCAGCATCCAAAGAAAATGAGGACTGAGAATGATCTGGGCAGGTTGACGCTGTGGTCAGGAACTTGCAAGATGTCAATACTAACAAGTTCAAAGGAATTTATTTTGAGAATAACAGTCTCAAACATAAATGCTAAGTGGAAATAAATGGTATAAAATACCGACACAATGGAAATATAAACACATAAGCAGTACAATGTGATCCTTTACTGACAACGTTTCGCCAAACAGTGAACTTTATCAAGTCTAGAACCTTTAGAAAGCTACCCAAGGTTCTACACTCCGAAGATTGTCGCATGCAGCATCCTCCACCTGACTAAATCCTAGAAATACTCACGTACTTTTCACCCAGGTAGATCTGTTTGTGACATGATAAAACACACAAATGCTTTTTGAAACCGATTTTCAGAAACAAATGTAAAATGAATTTTGGAGTAATAAGCAACGACAACAAAAGTACCAAACAATATCTAACTGTTCACAGCAATGCTAACAGAATGCTGTGTTTCATAGCTAGAAACTTTGAGCATAAAATACAAGATACCATATTGACCTCCCTAAAATGTGCTTGTTGAATCTCATCACTTAAATTTGTGGTCACAGTGGTGGCCCATGTTAACCTCCCTAACCACTCACTTGCCATGGGTTATACACCCCACCTGTACCGTGGTTCGAACCTCATCTTCAATATGGCGCCCAGTTTTGTTCAGATTACGCAAAAAGACGGATATATATATATATATACTAGAGAGGATACACAGAAGAGCTACCAAACATGTACCATCACCTAGAAACAAATCTTATAGAGAAAGACTCGAAGAACTCATCCACTTTTCTCTTATGACGCAGAGACAACGAGATCTCACTCCACCCTTTAAGATATTGAATGATTTTGATATGCTGGAGCATGAAAAACCATTAAGGCACTGAATGAGTGCATACCTGGAAACAAAGAATTATACCAAAATTGGAGAAATACCCGCTAGTGGTGTCAGTGCTAAAGCATTAGTCATTTAAGAACCAGCTTGACAAGACGCAGTCTGACAAGAACCAGCCTGACAAGAACCAGCCTGACAAGAACCAGCTTGACAAGAACTAGCTTGACAAGAATAAGCTTGACAAGAACCAGCATGACAAGAACCAGCATGACAAGAACCAGCATGACAAGAACCAGCATGACAAGAACCAGCATGACAAGAACCAGCATGACAAGAACTTAGCATGACAAGAACCAGCATGACAAGAACCAGCATGACAAGAAGTTAGCAAGCACAGGATTCAATTATATACATCATACCCTAATTAAAGAAGTTGCTAGAGCCTTCAGGATCACATGTTCAGTATTAATGTGTCAGTCAACTCTGCCGAGTCAGCCCAAATTGTCATATTTGCCGGAAAACGTGAGAATAAGTTAGTAACCTAATGGACAGGAGCGAGATGTTGCCAGGGACACTCGCTACCTCACCCAGCCACTCACTAACAAACACCAAACCTTCACAGGCTGTTGTACACATTCAATAGACGGGGCAATCTGAAGTCAACAGATTCCTGATGTCTGTTCAGTTTCTCTATCAGGTAGATATAGAAAATTGTGATAGTCACAGTAGAACTAGCGGCAGCCAGAAGTAAAATTAGTAGAAGTAGAATTACACACAGTTCTGTAGGTGATAGTAGAGTAACACTAGTAGTTTACGATAGTAATAGTACTAATTTAGTTAAGATAGTTGTAGCCCATTGCCATCCACCTCCATCTCTGCTGTGAATTTAAATGCCATCTTTTTCAATATGGCATGGTATATTTTTCTTTCTGATTTCTTAGTGGCAGTGGCTGGAGGGACTAGAGGGTGGGGAGAGAGCCTTCTGCTCTACCATCCTTGTCTCATACACCTAGATAATACACGATAGCCCTCAATCTGGATAGAAACAGATAGTTCCTTTCAGTAGACAGGCTCAGTGTGGACTTCCGAGACTCTGCGCTCTCTCTCTCTCTCTCTCTCTCTCTCTCTCTCTCTCTCTCTCTCTCTCTCTCTCTCTCTCTCTCTATCTATCTATCTATCTATCTATCTATCTATCCCCAGCTGTCATCACATATCTTTTTTTTGTTTTGTTTTGCTTCCTCCTCTTTTATCAGTTCAATCTTTATCCAGTCATTTTCCGTTCTCTCTGACCTTCCTGTCTAGTTCCCTTCCTCTCCCCTCCTCTCAACCCCTCACTTCCCTTCCTTTCCCCTCTTCTCTCCCACACTTACTCAGCAGCTGTAGCTGCCTCCCCCACAGTTTTCCTCTCCCCACTTCCCCCCACCAACTCATCTTGCTTCTCTCCCCTTTTAATCCCCTTCTCTCCCTTTCCATTTTCTCCCTTTCCCTTTCTTTCCCCTCCCCTTCCCCCGTGGTTTTCCTCTCTCTTCCCCTTTCAACATTCTTCCATTTTTACTCATCCCTTTCTGTCTCTTCATATTATATTCTCCCCTTCTTCCCTCCCTCTCCATTGACATTCTTCCCTCCCTCTCTATTCACGTTCTCCTTTCCCTCTCAATAGATATTCTCCCCATCCCTCCCTCCCTTCCTCCCTCCCTTCTTCCCCTTGAATATTATCTCCCTCCCTCCCTCTCAATAGATATTCTCCCCTCCCTCCCAGTTATGCTTCCCATTTCCCGTCTTTCTATACTCTCTATCCTCCCCAAAAATTTTTTCTCAGTTTATTCTCCCTTTGCTTCAGTCATCTACCCCCTGCTACTCCCCCCTCCCTTATTCTCCCCTCATCCTTACCCTTTTCTACCTCACCCTAGCCTCCTCCACCCACCCTTCACCCTCCCCTTCCCTCCCCTACCTCCCCTCCCTCCCCTCAGAGAACGAGGGGAAACAAAGGTGGTAACATGAAGCCACTCTGGCCATTGTGGGAGTTGTCCATCACGGTCCTTTAATCCCTGTAGTGTCTCCCCTCTCCCTTCCCCTCACCCTCCCCTCACCCTACCCTCCCCTCTAAGGCTGTAACTCTAAAAATCGGAGGTGGGATAGTGAGCAGACAGTCCATGAGAGTGGAGCATACTCGAGCTGAGTTGAACCCTGCTTTTCATTACAAGGTTCAATGGGTTTCTCATTACAAGGTTCAACATGTCCTCAGTTGCAGGTTTCAATGTATGGTTATAAATTGCAAGGTTCAACAGTTTTCCAGCTGCAAGGTTCAATGTACATAGTTGTAAATTATGCACTTGGAAACAATATCATTCACCGTCTCTTCCTGCGGCCAGCAGTAACACTCTGGTTGATCAGGCCCTGAGCCACTGCAAGGCCTGATCATGGACCGGGCCGCGGGGGAGTTGCCCCCCCGATGAAGGAAGACATCAATGGTGTGGGTATCAATAATCTTACTGACGCACACTACTCAGGTATACACTAATATAATTACATAGATTATCATACACAGCAGCATATTTGTAAGAACCTGGAATAACCCAAAAAAGTCAGGACCATTTTGGTCCTTTTAATACCTTATTATTATACTATAAAGAAGATATCCAAGGAATAAGGTAAAATGAGTTAGCTAAAAAAATAAGAAAATCATTCTCCTCCCTTTCTTTTGGTTCTTGGTCGCGTAACCAACAGTCTCGGCGAGGTCCTCAGGAATTCTCTTGTCTAGAAATGTTTCTAATACAACAGTCATAACAGGGGGCTGTTTATTCCTGGGATTGTGCGTGAGATCTCCAGCACTGGCAATGAAGTCTTAGGTAATGGACTGGCCATTACCTAAGACTGGCAATGGCCAATTCTTTACCAGACTGGCCATTACCTGGACTGTCCTCTACCTCACTTTCTGGAGGTATTTGGTGGCTGTCGTTCCTCGTGGAAGAATGTAAACACAGTCGTGTGGTTTTGTATGATACGCACACCAGCTACGGATCTTAGACGCGACTTTGTAAATCGTCCAAGACAGGCCGAAAAGTCGTAAGCTTGTCTCTCCTATGTAAGGGTTATTTGTGTATTTAAGTAGGAGTAGCTGGGAGGAGGATGTAGGAGCGTGTGAAGCAGGTACAAGTACCTGTTGCTCTGGTCAAATATTAAGTCCCAGAGCAACTGGTCTTGACTATCCAGCTACTTAACTCACGAAATCTTAACGAAAATCGTAATAATGACTTCAAATAAACCACCGTCTCATAATGGGTACAAACCCTATCCGTTCCGTGATTTATCCAGCTCCTTGTTACTCTACAGGTTGCCCGTCTGTGTCTTCGCCTGTACCAAGGGTTGTATCTGAAATTTCCCCATTTTAAGCGACGTTCCTCTGGTTACAGCTGTACAGATGTCATGACATCATGGAGGTGGTACTGTGAGAGCCTCAACTCATGTGCTGTCTCTCTCTTACAGGATTTACTGCTGAGGGGACTGCTGAGCTGGTGGGTCCCCCTCTTGTTACCTGGGTATGTTGCTCACCTGATAGTATTCACCTTGTCTTTCTTCACCACCATATCCAGCTCTTCTTGTAAAAAATTTACATGCTACATGCCTCTGCTTTAGTCTCGAGGAACTGACCACCACCTACCAAGACTGAAGGACTGACCACCTCCTACCAAGACTGAGGGACTGACCACCTCCTACCAAGACTGAGGGACTGACCACCTCCTACCAAGACTGAGGGACTGACCCCCTCCTACAAAGACTGAGGGACTGACCCCCTCCTACAAAGACTGAGGGACTGACCCCCTCCTACAAAGACTGAGGGACTGACCCCCTCCTACAAAGACTGAGGGACCACCTCCTACCAAGACTGAGGGACTGACCACCTCCTACCAAGACTGAGGGACTGACCACCTCCTACCAAGACTGAGGGACTGACCACCTCCTACCAAGACTGAGGGACTGACCACCTCCTACCAAGACTGAGGGACTGACCACCTCCTACCAAGACTGAGGGACTGACCACCTCCTACCAAGACTGAGGGACTGACCACCTCCTACCAAGACTGAGGGACTGACCACCTCCTACCAAGACTGAGGGACTGACCACCTCCTACCAAGACTGAAGGACTGACCACCTCCTACCAAGACTGAGGGACTGACCACCTCCTACCAAGACTGAGGGACTGACCCCCTCCTACAAAGACTGAGGGACTGACCCCCTCCTACAAAGACTGAGGGACTGACCCCCTCCTACAAAGACTGAGGGACTGACTACCTCCTACAAAGACTGAGGGACTGACCCCCTCCTACAAAGACTGAGGGACTGATCAAATCCACTACTGTTACTGTCTCCAGTGTTATATTAGCTTGTATTCGACTGAAGAAGCCTGTTGTGAAGGCGGAAGGTTTCTGCAGTAAAGATCTGTAAGTGTTACACTTGTGTCTTGTTCATTAAGATTCACTCTTACTGCTAGTCCCTCTCATTTCCCTCTCACTCCTTTGCCATCTCTCTTTTATTTCCCTCTCACTCCTCTCTCACCCCCTCTTATTCCCCTCTTTCCTCTGTCGTCCCTCCCTCAGTTCCCTCTCACTCCTCAATCATCCCTCTCTCAGTTCCCTCTCACTTCTCTGTCATCCCTCTCTCAGTCCCTCTCACTCCTCTGTCATCCCTCTCTCAGATCCCTCTCGCTCCTCTGTCATCCCTCTCTCAGTTCCCTCTCACTCCTCTATCATCCCTCTCTCAGTTCCCTCTCACTTCTCTGTCATTCCTCTCTCAGTCCCTCTCACTCCTCTGTCATCCCTCTCTCAGATCCCTCTCGCTCCTCTGTCATCCCTCTCTCAGTTCCCTCTCACTCCTCTGTCATCCCTCTCTCAGATCCCTCTCGCTCCTCTGTCATCCCTCTCTCAGTTCCCTCTCACTTCTTTGTCATCCCTCTCTCAGTTCCCTCTCACTTCTTTGTCATCCCTCTCTCAGTTCCCTCTCACTTCTTTGTCATCCCTCTCACTCCTCCATCATCCCTCTCTCAGTTCCCCCCTCACTCCTCTGTCACCCCTCCCTGTTCCCTCTATTTCCATTCTCACTCCCCTCTCATTCACCCCTCTCTCTCTCAGTTCTCTATCCTAACTCACCCCTCCCTTCCTCTCTCTCTCTCCCCTGTATTTATACCCAACATCACTCTAACAATGGCTGTCCTGCCCCATAACTCCCCTCTCCCCTCAGTCTCCCCTCTGTGCTTATGCCCAGTTTCACTCTGGCAATGGGCTCTCACTCCCTTCTTACTCCCCTCTCACTCCCCTCTCCCCTCCCTTTCACAGGTGATACTCCTCTCAGTACTTTCACCTCCTTTCCATTCTGATACACCTTTCTTTCTCTCTCTCTCTCTCTCTCTCTCTCTCTCTCTCTCTCTCTCTCTCTCTCTCTCTCTCTCTCTCTCTCTCTCTCTCTCTCTCTCTCTCTCTCTCTCTTTCTCTTTCTCTGTATCTCTCTCTCTAATTTTAATAAACACTAACAACCAGAGTGGGCTGGCTGGGCGTTATTAATACTAGTGCCCAGGGTGGGCAGGACCAGTACTAACACATAGGGTGGGCAGGAAAAGTACTAACACATACGGTGGGCTGGGGTGGGCAGGACCAGTACTAACACATAGGATGGGGAGAGGTGGGCAGGACCAGTACTAACACATAGGGTGGGCTGAGGTGGGCAGGACCAGTACTAACACATAGGGTGGGCTGGGGTGGGCAGGACTAGTACTAACACATGGGTGGGGTGGGCAGGACCAGTACTAACACATAGGGTGGGGTGGGGTGGGCAGGACCAGTACTAACACATGGGTGGGTGGGCAGGACCAGTACTAACACATAGGGTGGGGTGGGCAGGACCAGTACTAACATATAGGATGGGGAGGGGTGGACAGGACCAGTACTAACACATAGGGTGGGCTGGGGTGGGCAGGACTAGTACTAACACATGGGTGGGGTGGGCAGGACCAGTACTAACACATAGGGTGGGGTGGGGTGGGCAGGACCAGTACTAACACATGGGTGGGGTGGGCAGGACCAGTACTAACACATGGGTGGGGTGGGCAGGACCAGTACTAACACATGGGTGGGGTGGGCAGGACTAGTACTAACACATGGGTGGGGTGGGCAGGACCAGTACTAACACATGGGTGGGGTGGGCAGGACCAGTACTAACACATAGGGTGGGCAAGGATCAATACCAAGACTCAGGGTGGACGGTGGTGGGTTAGGATCAACATCAAAGCCCAGGGTGGGCTGGAGTGGGCGAAGAGAAACGTCACCCAGGGTGCGCTGTGATAGGCAAAGATGAGCATCACCCAGGGTGGGCTGGGGTGGGCTAGGATCAACACCAAAGGTGAGCTGACGTGAACACAAATATCCACGGTGGGTTTCAGTGGGCTAAGATCAGCACCAACACCCGAGTGGGCTGGGGTAGTCCAGGATCAAAACCCAGAGTGGACTAGGATCAACACCCAGGGTAGGCCAGGATCAACGCCCAGGGTATGCCAGGATCAACACCCAGGGTAGGCCAGGATCAACACCCAAGGTAAGCCAGGATCAACGCCCAGAGTAGGCCAGGATCAACACCCAGGGTAGGCCAGGATCAACGCCTAGGGCAGGCCAGGATCAACGTCCAGGGTAGGCCAGGATCAACGCCCCAGGGCAGGCCAGAATCAACACCTAGAGTGGACTAGGATCAACGCCCAGGATGGGCCAGTTCAACACCCAGGGAAGGCCAGGATCAACACCCAGGGTAGGCCAGGATCAACGCCTAGGGCAGGCCAGGATCAACACCTAGAGTGGACTAGGATTAACACCCATGATGGGCCAGTTCAACACCCAGGGTAGGCTAGGATCAACACCCAGGATGGGCCGGTTCAACACCCAGAGTAGGCCATGATCAACGCCCAGGGTAGGCAAGGATCAGCGCCGGGCAGGCCAAGATCAACGAGGGTAGGCCAGGATCAACACCTAGGGTATGCCAGGATCAACCCACCCGGGTAGGCTAGGATCAACACCCATGATGGGCCAGTTCAACACCCAGGGTAGGCTAGGATTAACACCCAGGATGGGTCAGTTCAACACCCAGGGTAGGCTAGGATCAACACCCAGGATGGGCCGGTTCAACACCCAGAGTAGGCCATGATCAACGCCAAGGGTAGGCAAGGATCAGCGCCAAGGGCAGGCCAAGATCAACGCCCAGGGTAGGCCAGGATCAACACCTAGGGTATGCCAGGATCAACACCCAGGGTAGGCTAGGATCAACACCCATGATGGGCCAGTTCAACACCCAGGGTAGGCTAGGATTAACACCCAGGATGGGTCAGTTCAACACCCAGGGTAGGCTAGGATCAACACCCAGGATGGGCCGGTTCAACACCCAGAGTAGGCCATGATCAACGCCAAGGGTAGGCAAGGATCAGCGCCAAGGGCAGGCCAAGATCAACGCCCAGGGTAGGCCAGGATCAACACCTAGGGTATGCCAGGATCAACACCCAGGGTAGGCCAGGATCAACACCCAAGGTAAGCCAGGATCAACGCCCAGAGTAGGCCAGGATCAACACCCAGGGTAGGCCAGGATCAACGCCCAGGGTAGGCCAGGATCAACGCCCAGGGCAGGCCAGGATCAACGTCCAGGGTAGGCCAGGATCAACGCCCCAGGGCAGGCCAGAATCAACACCTAGAGTGGACTAGGATTAACACCCAGGATGGGTCAGTTCAACACCCAGGGTAGGCTAGGATGAACACCCAGGATGGGCCGGTTCAACACCCAGAGTAGGCCATGATCAACGCCAAGGGTAGGCAAGGATCAGCGCCAAGGGCAGGCCAAGATCAACGCCCAGGGTAGGCCAGGATCAACACCTAGGGTATGCCAGGATCAACACCCATGGTAGGCAGGATCAACGTCCAGATCAAGCCAAGATCAACGCCCAGGGTAGGCCAGGACAAACACCCAGGGTAAGCCAGAATCAACGCCCAGGGCAGGCCAGAATCAACGCCCAGGGCAGGCCAGGATCAACGCCCAGAGTAGGCCAGGATCAATACCCGGGGTAGGCCAGGATCAATGCCCAGGGCAGACCAGGATCAACACTCAGGGTGGATCAGGATCAACGCCCACGGTAGGCCAGGATCTACGTCCAGGGTAGGCCAGGAGTAGCACTCAGAGTGGATCAGGATCAACACCAAGGGTAGGCCAGGATCAACACTCAGGGTGGATTAGGATCAACACCCAGGGTAGGCCAGGATCAACACCCAGGGTAGGCCAGGATCAGCACCCAGGGTGGATCAGGATCAACACCCAGGGTAGGCCAGGATCAACACCCAGAGTAGGCCAGGATCAACACCCAGGGTAGGCCAGGATCATCACCCAGGGTAGGCCAGGATCAACACCCAGGGTGGGTCAGGATCAACGCCCAGGGTGGACCAGAATCAACACCCAGAGTGGGTCAGGATCAACACCCAGAGTGGGTCAGGATCAACACCTAGAGTAGGCCAGGATCAACACCCAGGTTATGGCCAGGATCATCACCCAGGGCAGGCTAGGTTCAACACCCAGGGTAGGATAGGATCAATACAAAAGGCAGGCCAGGATCAACACCCAGAGTGGGACAGGATCAACACCCAGGGTGGGCCAGGATCAACACCCAGAGTAGGCCAGGATCAACACCCAGGTTAGGCCAGGATCAACACCCAGAGTGGGCCAGGATCAACACCTAGGGTGGGTCAGGATCAACACCCAGGGTGGGCCAGGATCAACACCCAGGGTAGGCCAGGATCAACACCCAGGGTGGGCCAGGATCAACACCCAGGGTAGGCCAGGATCAACACCCAGGGTGGGCCACGATCAACACCCAGGGTGGGCCGGAATCAACACTCAGGTTTGGCCAGGATCAACACCCAGAGTGGGCCAGGGTCAACACCCAGGGTGGGCCAGGGTCAACACCCAGGGTGGGCCAGGATCAACACCCAGGGTGGGCCAGGATCAACACCCAGGGTAGGCCAGGATCAACACCCAGGGTAGGCTAGGATCAACACCCAGGAAAGGCTAGGATCAACACCCAGAGTGGGCCAGGTCACCCCAGGGTAGGCCAGGATCAACACCCAGGGTGGGAGGCAGGATCAACACC
Source organism: Cherax quadricarinatus (assembly GCF_038502225.1). Taxonomy (NCBI): domain Eukaryota; kingdom Metazoa; phylum Arthropoda; class Malacostraca; order Decapoda; family Parastacidae; genus Cherax; species Cherax quadricarinatus. The sequence goes on from NC_091354.1 coordinate 12,806,854, forward strand.
CAGGGTAGGCTAGGATCAACACCCAGGGTGGGCCAGGCATCAACACCCAGGGTGGGCCAGGATCAACACCCAGGGTACCGGGAAACACCCAGGGTAGGGGCAACACCAGGGTAGGCTAGGACTAGCACACACCCAGGTGGGCCAGGTCAACACCCAGGGCCGGATCAACACCAGGATCAACCCCAGGGTGGGAGGCCGGGAGGATCAACACCCAGGGTGGGCCAGGATCAACATCCAGGGTAGGCCAGGATCAACACCCAGGGTAGGCCAGGATCAACACCCAGGGTGGGCCAGGATCAACACCCAGGCCACTATCAATATTCCATCAAGCTGCATTATGGTTCACGGGAAACACTAATCGTTACTCAAAACGTTATCCTGAGCCCTGATTTAATTTCTGGGTATTTAAAGGCGATATGTTGGCGAGAGATTGTGGGTGGGGGAGGGGTTGTGTTGGGGTGGGGCGGATGGGTGCAGAAGTTGGTGGGTTTAGTGTACGGAGGGGAGGTGTGGCATAATGCATTTCAACGCCTCGCAGAATAAATAGCAGTTGCTAGTGCACTTACTTCGTCAGTGCTGCCTTCATCACAACCCTTAGTAAGTTTATTTAGGTACAGGTACAGATAGATACAGATATGATACGTTTTAACTTATGAGAGATCCGGTGTTTTATACGCACGTTATCTTCGTCCTGAGGGTGTTTTAACTACGAGGTATTAGCGCCGCGAAGCTACGCTCACGTAAAAGGTGGCAGATTCGAAGTTGCTGAAGAGCAACCCAGAAGATGGTCGTTGAATCGATGTCTGGTGCTTGTTAACGACAACAAGCATCGCTAATACCACTCGATGTCACCACAGCCTTGGGGACTGCTGTTAGCCCTCTGTGACATCTTTCAACACAGGTTCCTGTGTTGCCCCTAACTAAGCCGGGGACAAAGCCCCATTTAGGGGCCCACGGGAAAAGGGAAAAGTTTTAAGGGCTTCCTCTAGGCCGCCCTGAAGGACTACAATATCGAGAACGATACCTGGGGAAAATCAAATTGTGAATAGACCTCAGTGGCACAGGATTCTCATACCAGGATACTTCTTCCTAGGAAAATGACAAAGATTTTCACTCTCGGGAAAGTGACACAAGGATTCCTCTCGCTTCGGTCCAAAGTGCATGGGTCTTCTCACATCGGACTGAAGGCCAAGGAACTTTTTAGCATCAGACAAAACCGCAGTGTTCCTTTCGTATCACCACAAAAGCGCAAGGATCCTGTCGCATGAGACAGAAGCACAAGGATCCTCTCGCTTCGGCGCAATAATTCAAGAATTTTATGCTTTTACATAGCCACACATTGTTCTTTTTTTTCGAACTAGACGGCAAGATCGACGAACTAGAGAGAGAGAGAGAGAGAGAGAGAGAGAGAGAGAGAGAGAGAGAGAGAGAGAGAGAGAGAGAGAGAGAGAGAGAGAGAGAGCGAGGTACAGAACTCTAAGATAAACTATTCTTTCTGAAAAAAATCCATTTGATGTGCAATAGAGCATGGAGACACCAGAGGAGAACGCGTGGGTCTACAATAGTCTGGAATCTTTTTCTGGCTCACCAGAGGAACTTTCAGGCAGTGACATCATCTTACCAACCAAGGAAGAGCTGGTCAGAGGTGTTTACACTTGAGTGTCAGTGAAAGTGTAAACGTTTGTTCTTATTGTTGCCTAGAGAGAGGAAAAATCAGAGGTTATATTTAAGGCTCAGCTGTTGTTGTTTTGTTGTTGTTCCGCAACCCTATACACTCCAGTGTTTATCTCTCTCTCTCTCTCTCTCTCTCTCTCTCTCTCTCTCTCTCTCTCTCTCTCTCTCTCTCTCTCTCTTTGGTCAGGCACTCACAGGTGAAGCTAGAAAATCTAAATGAAAAATTCCATTGAATCCAGATACGTCCAGGTTGATGAATAAAGAATGTATGCAAATCACTGTTAAATATTCCAAAATAGGGACGAATCCACCTCATGTTCACACTCAGAGCACTCAGACATTATCATTCTGAGTGTATCAACCTCATGTACACACTCAGAGCTCTCAGACATTATCATTCTGAGTGTATCAACCTCATGTACACACTCAGAGCACTCAGACATTATCATTCTGAGTATATCAACCTCATGTACACAATCAGAGCACTCAGACATTATCATTCTGAGTGTATCAACCTCATGTACACACTCAGAGCTCTCAGACATTATCATTCTGAGTGTATCAACCTCATGTACACACTCAGAGCACTCAGACATTATCATTCTGAGTGTATCAACCTCATGTACACACTCAGAGCACTCAGACATTATCATTCTGAGTGTATCAACCTCATGTACACACTCAGAGCACTCAGACATTATCATTCTGAGTGTATCAAACTCATGTACACACTCAGAGCACTCAGACATTATCATTCTGAGTATATCAACCTCATGTACACACTCAGAGCACTCAGACATTATCATTCTGAGTGTATCAACCTCATGTACACACTCAGAGCACTCAGACATTATCATTCTGAGTGTATCAAGCTCATGTACACACTCAGATATTACCTCTCTCGGTGACTTTTGTGCAAGATTCCAACAATCAGAACTAATACTGACTTGGTTCATTTACAAGGTTGGAAGTCTGTCGTCTAAATGAGTCATCAAGTCCAGATTTAAACTGTACAACACAGTCATGGATGCCTTGGTCCTACAAACAGAGAGTAAACTCTAAGTTTAAAATTAGCAGAGAAGATACAAATAAAGTGTATGGATGAATCGTTAAAGAATGTAAAGACTAAACAGCATCGTCACAAATATAAGAGAAGTGCAACATGATGAGTGGGGGGTTTTAATACTCTGTCGTAGAGCACTGGAACACACTGCCTACTGAAGTTGTCAAGAGCACTGGAACACACTGCCTACTGAAGTTGTCAAGAGCACTGGAACACACTGCCTACTGAAGTTGTCAAGAGCACTGGAACACACTGCCTACTGAAGTTGTCAAGAGCACTGGAACACACTGCCTACTGAAGTTGTCAAGAGCACTGAAACACACTACCTACTGGAATTGTCAAGAGCACTGGAACACACTGCCTACTGAAGTTGTCAAGAGCACTGGAACACACTACCTACTGAAGTTGTCAAGAGCACTGGAACACACTGCCTACTGAAGTTGTCAAGAGCACTGGAACACACTGCCTACTGAAGTTGTCAAGAGCACTGGAACACACTACCTGAAGTTGTCAAGAGCACTGAAACACACTACCTACTGAAGTTGTCAAGAGCACTGGAACACACTGCCTACTGAAGTTGTCAAGAGCACTGGAACACACTGCCTACTGGAGTTGTCAAGAGCACTGGAACACACTGCCTACTGAAGTTGTCAAGAGCACTGGAACATGCTGCCTACTGAAGTTGTCAAGAGCACTGGAACATACTGCCTACTGAAGTTGTCAAGAGCACTGGAACACACTGCCTACTGAAGTTGTCAAGAGCACTGGAACACACTGCCTACTGAAGTTGTCAAGAGCACTGGAACACACTGCCTACTGAAGTTGTCAAGAGCACGGAACACACTGCCTACGAAGTTGTCAAGAGCACTGGAACACACCTGCCTACTGAAGTTGTCCAAGAGCACTGGAACACACTGCCTACTGGAGTTGTCCAAGAGCACTGGAAACACTGCCTACTGAAGTTGTCAAGAGCACTGGAACATGCTGCCTACGAAGTTGTCAAGAGCACTGGAACATACTGCCTACTGAAGTTGTCAAGAGCACTGGAACACACTGCCTACTGAAGTCGCGAGCACTGGAACACACGCTGCCTACTGAAGTTGTCAAGAGCACTGGAACACACTGCCTACGAAGTTGTCAAGAGCACTGGAACACACCTGCCTACTGAAGTTGTCAAGAGCACTGGAACACACTGCCTACTGAAGTTGTCAAGAGCACTGGAACACACCTGCCTACTGGAGTTGTCCAAGAGCACTGGAACACACTGCCTACGAAGTTGTCAAGAGCACTGGAACATGCTGCCTACTGAAGTTGTCAAGAGCACTGGAACATACTGCCTACTGAAGTTGTCAAGAGCACTGGAACACACTGCCTACTGAAGTTGTCAAGAGCACTGGAACACACTGCCTACTGAAGTTGTCAAGAGCACTGGAACACACTGCCTACTGAAGTTGTCAAGAGCACTGGTGTGATGTAGTCCAGCTGGGCTTGTGAGGTCTCTGGGGAGACCTAATTTGACCAATTATATGGTCACACCTTGCCTTGGCAGGCGTCTGTAGCCACGCCCACGTCTGAGGTCTTTTGTTCTTGACGCCTCAGACCTAGGCGTCAGGTCGCAACACGTGGTTGTGGAGGGTGCTTGGACCACCATAAAAGCCCAAGGAAGAGCATGATCAAGAGATTCGGGCAGAGCTCTGGCCTGGGTGCAGAGCTCTGAGCAGGGACTCGAGCGGAGCTGCTGCCGGGGTGCAGAGCTCCTGAGCAGAGATTCGAGCGGAGCTGCTGCTGGGGTGCAGGGCTCGGGAGAAGGCTGCTGAAGTCTCTGGAGGAGACTGTTGGAGGCACTGGGCAGAGTACTGGCTTGGCGTCGTACTCGTGCTGTGTAGGTCTTGGGACCTGTGGCTTCCTGTAGTGAACTGTCCTCTGAACTATATTGTAAGTTACATTCATTTTGGTCAAGTTGATTGTGTTCCCTGTCTCACTGCTTATGTGTACCATCCCATTTATCTAAACCACAATAGTGTTCTGTTTTCCCAAATATATTATTGTACAAAAGACTTAATAATAAACTGTGTTTGAGTAGAATAGTAATATTCACTGTCCCTGTTACTTGCTATTCATATTTCTTATATTTTATTATGTTTATATAATGGAGTGAAGAGTGGGATGAGGCATATGTTAGTGAGTGTTGTAGAGTTAATGAGAGTGTCGTGGTGGTCACCACTGACCTGTCACAGGACCTACCTACCTCTGCATACCTCACTCCTACCACCTCGCCTGTCCCCTACCTACTGACTCCCTCCGCTTACTCCCATATTCCCCACTTATATCCTATTCAATCATTACCCCCCTACATGACACTGGAACACACTGCCTACTGAAGTTGTCAAGAGCACTGGAACACACTGCCTACTGAAGTTGTCAAGAGCACTGGAACACACTGCCTACTGAAGTTGTCAAGAGCACTGGAACACACTGCCTACTGAAGTTGTCAAGAGCACTGGAACACACTGCCTACTGAAGTTGTCAAGAGCACTGGAACACACTGCCTACTGAAGTTGTCAAGGCACTGGAACACACTGCCTCACTAAGTTGTCAAGAGCACCTGGAACACACCTGCCTACTGGAAGTTGTCAAGACACTGGAACACACTGCCTACTGAGTTGTCAAGAGCACTGGAACACACTGCCTACTGAAGTTGTCAAGAGCACTGGAACACACCGCCTACTGAAGTTGTCAAGAGCACTGGAACACACGCCTGACCTGAAGTTGTCAAGAGCACTGGAACACTGCCTACAAGTTGTCAAGAGCACTGGAACACACCGCCTACCGAAGTTGTCAAGAGCACCTGGAACACACTGCCTACTGAAGTTGTATCAAGAGCACTGGAACACACCTGCCTACTGAGTTGTCAAGAGCACTGGAACACACCTGCCTACCGAAGTTGTCAAGAGCACTGGAACACACTGCCTACATGAAGTTGTCAAGAGCACTGGAACACACTGCCTACTGAAGTTGTCAAGAGCACTGGAACACACTGCCTACTGAAGTTGTCAAGAGCACTGGAACACACTGCCTACTGAAGTTGTCAAGAGCACTGGAACACACTGCCTACTGAAGTTGTCAAGAGCACTGGAACACACTGCCTACTGAAGTTGTCAAGAGCACTGGAACACACTGCCTACTGAAGTTGTCAAGAGCACTGGAACACACTGCCTACTGAAGTTGTCAAGAGCACTGGAACACACTGCCTACTGAAGTTGTCAAGAGCACTGGAACACACTCCCTACTGAAGTTGTCAAGAGCACTGGAACACACTCCCTACTGAAGTTGTCAAGAGCACTGGAACACACTGCCTACTGAAGTTGTCAAGAGCACTGGAACACACTGCCTACTGAAGTTGTCAAGGAGCACTGGAACACTGCCTACAGAGTTGTCAAGAGCACTGGAACACACTGCCTACTGAAGTTGTCAAGAGCACTGGAACACACTGCCTACTGAAGTTGTCAAGAGCACTGGAACACACTGCCTACTGAAGTTGTCAAGAGCACTGGAACACACTGTCCATTGAAGTTGTCAAGAGGACTGGAACACACTCCTTACTGAAATTGTCTAGAGCACTGGAACACACTGCCTACTGAAGTCGTCAAGAGCACTGGAACACACTGCCTACTGAAGTTGTCAAGAGCACTGGAACACACCACCTACTGAAGATGTCAAGAGCACTGGAACACACTGCCTACTGAAGCTGTCAAGAGCACTGGAACACACTGCCTAGTGGAGTTGTCTAGAGCACTGGAACACGATAGAAATAAATTATATAAAATACCGACACAATGGAAATATAAACACATATGCAGTTTAATGTGATCCTTTATTGACAACGTTTCGCCCACACAGTTGGTTTTTTCAATTCACAAACAGATCTACCTGGGGTATTTATAGTCAGGTTGAGAATGCTGGGTCAGGTGGAGAATGCTGCATCTGATGTGGGGTTATAGAGTCTAAAATCTTGGGTAGCTTGGAAGGGAGATTGGATAAGTATATGAGCAGACCTTCTACAGTGTTCTTCCATTCCTATGTTCTTATGTGGGATAGCGATGAAGAAGTTTCTTGGCAAGTGGTTCAGCTATGTTATAGAAGCCACTATTCTGGTTGAAGTTGTCGGATATAGAAATAAGTGATGATTCCAGGATTCTTCGGTATTGAGTGTTGTCTTCTGTGGCGATAAGTCTTGAGTTTCTGTAGTCGTGTATGACGTAGTTGTGTATGGCGTGGTCGTGTATGACGTGGCTGTGTATGACGTGGTCGTGTATGACGTGGTTGTGAATGGCGTGGCCGTGTATGACGTGGTTGTGAATGGCGTGGTCCTGTATGACGTGGTTGTGTATGACGTGGTCGTGTATGACGTGGTTGTGAATGGCGTTGTCGTGTTTGACGTGGTTGTGAATGGCGTGGTCGTGTATGACGTGGTTGTGTATGGCATGGTCGTGTATGACGTGGTTGTGAATGGCGTGGTTGTGAATGGCGTGGTCGTGTATGACGTGGTTGTGGATGGGGTGGTGGTGTATGACGTGGTTGTGTATGACGTGGTCGTGTATGACGTGGTTGTGAATGGCGTGGTCGTGTATGACGTGGTTGTGAATGGCGTGGTCGTGTATGACGTGGTTGTGAATGGCGTGGTCGTGTATGACGTGGTCGTGTATGACGTGGTCGTGTATGACGTGGTAGTGAATGGCGTGGTCGTATATGACGTGGTTGTGAATGGCGTCGTCGTGTATGACGTGGTTGCGAATGGCGTGGTCGTGCATGACGTGGTCGTGTATGACGTGGTTGTGTATGACGTGGTTGTGTATGACGTGGTTGTGTATGACGTGGTTGTGTATGGCGTGGTCGTGCATGACGTGGTTGTGTATGACGTGGTTGTGTATGACGTGGTTGTGTATGAAGTGGTTGTGTATGAAGTGGTTGTGTATGAAGTGGTTGTGTATGACGTGGTTGTGTATGGCGTGACCGTGTATGGCGTGACCGTGTATGGCGTGGTCGTATATGACGTGGTTGTGTATGACGTGGTTGTGTATGGCGTGGTTGTGTATGACGTGGTCGTGTATGACGTGGTTGTGTATGGCGTGGTTGTGTATGACATGGTCATATATGACGTGGTCGTGTATGACGTGGTTGTGTATGACGTGGTCGTGTATGGCGTGGTCGTGTATGACGTGGTCGTGTATGACGTGGTCGTGTATGACGTGGTAGTGTATGACGTGGTTGTGTATTGCGTGGTCGTGTATGACGTGGTCGTGTATGGCGTGGTTGTGTATGACGTGGTTGTGTATGACGTGGTTGTGTATGACGTGGCCGTGTATGACGTGGTTGTGTATGACGTGGTCGTGTATGACGTGATTGTGTATGACGTGGTTGTGTATGGCATGGTCGTGTATGACGTGGTTGTGCATGATGTGGTCGTGTATGACGTGGTTGTGTATTGCGTGGTCGTGTATGACGTAGTTGTGTATGGCGTGGTCGTGTATGACGTGGCTGTGTATGACGTGGTCGTGTATGACGTAGTTGTGTATGGCGCGGTCGTGTATGATGTGTATGACGTGGTCGTGTATGAAGTGGTTGTGTATGGCGTGGTCGTGTATGACGTGGTCGTGTATGACATGGTTGTGTATGACGTGGTCGTGTAAGGCGTGGTTGTGTATGGCGTGGTCGTGTATGACGTGGTTGTGTATGGCGTGGCCGTGTATGACGTGGTTGTGTATGACGTGGTTGTGTATGACGTAGTTGTGTATGAAGTGGTTGTGTATTACGTGGTTGTGTATGACGTGGTTGTGTATGGCGTGACCGTGTATGGCGTAGTCGTGTATTACGTGGTCGTATATGACGTGGTTGTGTATGACGTGGTTGTGTATGGCGTGGTTGTGTATGACGTGGTCGTGTATGACGTGGTTGTGTATGACGTGGTTGTGTATGGCGTGGTCGTGTATGGCGTGGTTGTGTATGACGTGGTTGTGTATGACGTGGTTGTGTATGGCGTGGTTGTGTATGGCGTGGTCGTGTATGACGTGGTTGTGTATGACGTGGTTGTGTATGACGTGGTTGTGTATGTCGTGGTCGTGTATGACGTGGTCGTGTATGGCGTGGTCGTGTATGACGTGGTTGTGTATGACGTGGTTGTGTATGACGTGGTTGTGTATGACGTGGTTGTGTATGACGTGGTTGTGTATGACGTGGTCGTGTATGACGTGGTCGTGTATGACGTGGTCGTGTATGACGTGGTTGCGTATGGCGTGGTCGTGTATGACGTGGTTGTGTATGACGTGGTTGTGTATGACGTGGTTGCGTATGGCGTGGTCGTGTATGAGTTGGTTGTGTATGAAGTGGTTGTGTATGACGTGGTCGTGTAAGGCGTGGTTGTGTATGGCGTGGTCGTGTATGACGTGGTTGCGTATGGCGTGGTCGTGTATGAGTTGGTTGTGTATGAAGTGGTTGTGTATGACGTGGTCGTGTATGACGTGGTTGTGTATGGCGGGGCCGTGTATGACGTGGCTGTGTATGGCGTGGTTGTGTATGACGTAGTTGTGTATGGCGTGGTTGTGTATGGCGTGGTTGTGTATGACGTGGTCGTGTATAACGTGGTTGTGTATGGCGTGGCTGTGAATGACGTGGTTGTGTATGGCGTGGTTGTGTATGACGTGGTCGTGTATAACGTGGTTGTGTATGGCGTGGCTGTGAATGACGTGGCTGTGTATGACGTGGTTGTGTATGACGTGGTTGTGTATGACGTGGTCGTGTATGACGTGGTTGTGTATGACGTGGTCGTGTATGACGTGGTCGTGTATGACGTGGTTGTGTATGACGTGGTTGTGTATGACGTGGTTGTGTATGACGTGGTCGTGTATGACGTGGTTGTGTATGACGTGGTTGTGTATGGCATGGTAGTCTTTTGTAAGGATGGGAGACATACACTTAATATGACATGTTCGTATTATACCCTCTCCCTCTCTCCCCTTTTCTTCCCTCTCTTCTACTTCCCCTCTTCCTCCCTCTCCTCTGCTTCTCGCCTTCCTTGTCACTTACCTGATTAACATCGTTTATCTTAATGTTTTATTCATGGCAAAGTTATTGCATAGACCCTGGTACATGAGAGAGAGAGAGAGAGAGAGAGAGAGAGAGAGAGAGAGAGAGAGAGAGAGAGAGAGAGAGAGAGAGAGAGAAATCCACGGCTCATATCAAAAAATATTTATTTGGATAGTTTTGACTAGAATAGTTTAGCTGAAGGCTCTCTCCCCACCCTTCAGTCCGTCCGGTCGCCTTGTCGGCTAGAGATAATTTGAGTGAACACTATTATAACACCTATAAATATTTCCTTCCATGAATGTTTATAAGGTAAAGTAGCAGAACTGAGTTACTAATGTTGTTACTAACACATCAGTCTACTTTTACCTCTACTTCTACTCGTTGTCAACTGTCTTCATGTTTCTTAACTAACGCCAAAAATTCGTTGCTTGGTGTCTTAGTTCAGTCACATGTTTGCTAACAATAGTTTCTTCCACCCAATCTACAGAGGGTACTTTATTCCAAATCATATAACTGGGCGAGGTTTGAACCCCACCGGTTATGTGATTCGTTTGCAATCGTGTTATTACGATTTCGTTCGTCAGATATAACTGAAAAAAATTTCATACGATTGTGTTGTATCTTTTGCCTCGAAGTTTTCCCTGGCTTCGTGTTGTTGGTAATATTTTACCTTTTAACAGTTCTTGTTTGTATTGTTTGGAGTTCTATTGTTTGTTTCTCAGTCAAGACACAGGTGTCTACTAGAGTAGACACCTGTGTCTACTCTAGTATATATTTTTATTGTTTAGGGACCAAAAAATGGACTAATTATTTAAGATAATTTATAAAAAGTGCTTCAAACAGAGTCGAGATTCCTTCTGATGTTCATTTTGGAATGTTTTATATTATTGGTAAACAGTACCGACAAGATGAAGAATTAGACACACATGAAACATCTAGGTATTTTTATTGTAGACGTTTCGCCATCCAGTGGTATTATCAATACAATACATAGACATAACCTGAAAACTGTAAAAATATATTCAGAAGAGTGGAAGATGGGGGTAATCAGTCCCTCAGCCTAGGAGCAGGTGACGAGCACCGTAATCTTCATCGTCATCACTTGAATTTACTATCTCATGCCTTTGCTTAGCTAAACCTGAAGTTAAGTTAATGGGACGATATTTGCGGTCACACGTCATGGCTTAGGCTTCACCGCTCAGATGTACCACATGTTAGTGGTTTTATTTTGTGTTTGATAATATATATCATGTAAACCACATTATCTGCATACTGTATAAGAGAAATAAAGTATCTGAATTTGAATCACTCTGGTTGTTATAATTACCGAGGTGCCTATAGAGATCTCGGGGAAATTTTAGGGGTCTTTTGACGTCAATAATTTAATATTTTAATTCATGCTTGGATATATAAATATTGTATGATAGTTTATATTTGTGATAGTGTTCATGTTGGCTACTTTTATTTTTTTATGCTTGTTTGTGTGTGTGTGTGTGTGTGTGTGTGTGTGTGTGTGTGTGTGTGTATGTGTGTGTGTGTGTGTGTGTGTGTGTGTGTGTGTATGTGTGTGTGTGTGTGTGTGTGTGTGTATGTGTGTATGGGGAACATATTTATCTCATAGCAAAGAGCTCTGAGTAACCTCTTGTTTCGCAAGATTAAATTTAATCACGCAACAACGTGTATTCTTGACTCTGAGGGAGACAAATACACATTACATCACATAAAACAAATTTTTCTCATTTCAGTGAATTTTCAATATATATATATATATATATATATATATATATATATATATATATATATATATATATATATATATATATATATATATATATATATATTGAAAGTTCCTTGATAATGTGCGAAGTCACGAATGCGCTTGGGATTTCACTATCCTCTCACAGTGGTTGTTTTGCATATTCCGATATCACCTGTTTACTGTGATCTTATTTCTTATATATATATATATATATATATATATATATATATATATATATATACAGAATCATGTTTTTCTATGCTTTTTTATTTAAGTCTGACGTCGTTAATTGCTAACACAAAGAAGGATCACTAATCCCCCCCTTTGTGTTAGCAAGCATCATTAACGTTATTGCAAGCGGAGTTATTAACGCTGTCATTTGGCCAAGTTAAACCAAGACTGGCTCAGCGCTGTAATATCCGGACACTAACTGATGCTCTTTGATGAGCAGGAGACACAGCCAACGCTTAGGTATCATTATTATCGAATCGCTTCACACGTGCAGCACTTTTCTACAGTCGAATATATGCGTTTCTAGCACTGCAGATGCTAGCAGTGGAGATGCAGTTTTGAGTGGTCAGTCCCTAAGTCTTCATGTATAGATTTTTTTTCTAATATATTTCGAAAATTCGTATGCATTACGAACATTCGTCTGTACACGAACAATCGTCTTTATTGCTAACATTCGTTTGTATTGCGAACATTCGTATGAATTACGAATATTCGTATATATTACGAATATCAGTACATTTTACGAACATTCATACATACTACCTGTGTGTGTGTGTGTGTGTGTGTGTGCAGTAGTAGTAGCTACTAATTATCAAAGGCACTCGTCGATAAACACTCAGCCTGTTGTATTTGGTGTGTGTGTACTCACCTATTTGTGGTTGCAGGGGTCGATTCATAGCTCCTGGCCCCGCCTCTTCACTGATCGCTACTAGGTCCTCTCTCTGCTCCATGAGGTTTATCATACCTACGTCACTTGCCAGACTATTCCACATCCTGATAGCTATATGACTAAAGAAATACATCCTAACATCTCTTTGACTCATCTGAGTCTTCCTCTTTCAATTGTGACCCTTTGTTTCTGTGTCCCATCTCTGGAACATCCTGCCTCTGCCCACCTTGTCAGTTCCTCGCAGTATTTTGTATGTCATTATCATGTCTCCCCTAACCCTCCTGTCCACCAGTGTCGTCTGGCAGATTTCCCTTAACCTTTCTTCGTAGGGCATTCCCCTTAGCTCTGGAACTAGTCTTGTTGCTAACCTTTGCATTTTCTCTAATTTCTTGATGTGCTTGACCAGGTGCGGGTTCCAAACTGGTGCTGCATACTCCAATGTGGGCCTGACGTATATGGTGTACAGTCTAGAAAGATTCCTTACTGAGGTATCGGAACGCTATTCTCAGGTTTGCCAGGCGCTCATATGCTGCAGCAGCTATCTGATTGATTTGCGCCTCGGAAGATGTGCTCGGTGTTATACTCACCCCAAGATCCTTTTCCTTGAGTGAGGTTTGCAGTCTTTGACCACCTAGACTATACTGTGTCTGCGGTCTTCTTTGCCCTTCCCTGATCTTCATGGCTTTGCTTGACGGGGTTAAATTCAAGGAGCCAGTTGCTGGACCAAACTTCCAGCCTGTCCAGGTCTCTTTGTAGTCCTGTCTGATCCTCATCCGATTTAATTCTCCTCATTAACTTCACATCATCTGCGAACAAGGACACTTCTGAGTCTACCCCTTCAGTCATGTCGTTCATATATACCAAAAACAGCACTGTGTGTGTGCGCGTATGTGTGTGTGTGTGTGTGTGTGTGTGTGTGTGTGTGTGTGTGTGTGTGTGTGTTTGTAAACCATGTAGTACGTACTAGAGGGGCGGGATTCGACCTGGAGGAGATCAACTCCATTCTCCTACTTGTCCATTCCCGTCCCACAGTCTTCTCCCCCTCCCCCTACCCTCTCCCCCTCCCCCATCCACTACCTTTCCCTTAAATTCACCCTCGCTGTCTGAGTGTTTGTATGCGGCCTTGACCCAGGCTGACCCCAGATTATCCGCGTATTTTACGGTAGCTTACCCCCTTGTGGGACGCCGCATCTCCCCCCCCCCCACCCACCCCACCCTATATTTCCCTTAACCCCCTCTAACTCCTGAACGTACGTCACAAAGGGGAGGGGGTGAGTGGGAGGTCTCTATCTACTCCCCTCAACCCCCTTACGTTCTTCCTCTGTCTTTTCCTCCCACCCCTACCTCCTCCCCTACCCTGGCGTCCCCTGATATCTCCCCAGCTGCAGAATAAAGAAAGTATCAGTAATCCCTAGGTTATAAATAATGTAAAAGTGAAATCAGCAATAATAATAATGATAATAATAATAATAAAATCATTATTACTATTATATATATAAACAGCCATAATGATCACTATTTATATTAATAATATCTCAAGTATACTAGTTCGGGTCTTGAAGGCAACACTAGTCATCCAGGTCGGGTCTTGAAGACCATACTGGTCAACCAGGTCGGGTCTTGAAGACCATACTGGTCAACCAGGTCGGGTCTTGAAGACCACACTAGTCATCCAGGTCGGGTCTTGAAGACCACACGAGTGAGCCAGGTCGGGTCTTCAAGACCACACTAGTGAACCAGGTCTGGTCTTCAAGACCACACTAGAAAAACCAGCTGTGGTCTTTAAGACCACACTAGCGAACCAGGTCTATTCTCCAAGACCACACTAGAAAACTAGTTCTGGTCTTCAAGACCAGAGTGCACTTAAAGACCACACTAGTTAACCAGTTAAAGACTTTAAAAGTCCTCACCAAACACTGATCTACGAACAACACACAACCTTCCTCCCCATCAGCTTTTCCTCCCCATTAGGTAACAGGTGTAATCTCCCAGAATTTATATATATATTTTAACTCATCTCTCTAGAGATAAGTGTTATGTATAGATTAAATAACCTCAGTGGCTTTGTGTGTTAAATACCAATGGTGTTTCTCTCGATTCAATAATCACAGTGTCTGTTTGATTTTAATACCCGCAGGACTACACTGAATTATATATAAAGTGCCTGATGGCACCGAATGTCAACTGTGCCACCCTGAAGCAAAGGCCAACAGTGCCTGACTGAAATACTGGAATGCTGTTGTAACCCTGAGTAGATCTGTAACTCATTGTGATAACAAGAACGTGGATAAGCAATGTCAGCAGACTGACTGATGTTGTAGGAAGGTGCTAGCTTGGTTATAGGTAATTCTGGCAGACTGACATATGCACAGACTGACTGTTGCAGTAGCCAGGCTTAGGCTTGGTTACAAGTACTTCTGGCTTAGGCTTGGTTACAAGTACTTCTTGATTAAGCTTAGGCTTGGCTACAAGTACTTCTGGCTTAGGCTTAGGCTTGGTTACAAGTACTTCTGGCTTAGGCTTGGTTACAAGTACTTCTTGATTATTAAGCTTAGGCTTGGCTACAAGTACTTCTGGCTTAGGCTTAAGCTTGGTTACAATTACTTCTGGCAGTTTGGAAGACACAAAAATGATCCGACCAAATGCAAAGTATGCGACCAGCCCTGTGGTCACTCTCTTGAACACTGTGTGTTTAATTGCCCACTTATTGAGGAATATAGAGACAGTATAATAAACTATGTGGTACGTAAAGGTATCTTATTAATGACAACAAGATGCCAAAAAATAGTACATTGGTGATGGTACTGGTGGTTGGAATGTGGTTGTAGTGGTGGTTGTATTGGTGGTAGTAGTGGTTGTAATGGTTGTTGCTGAGAGTTGGTAGTAGCAGCTGTGGTGGTGGAAGATAACAAGAGCTGGACAACAAGACCTGGAGAAGGGCTGGACAACAAGGGCTGGACAACACGAGCTGGAGAAGGGCTGGACAACAAGGGCTGGACAAGTGCTGGACAACAAGAGCCGGACAACAAGGGCTGGACAACACGGGCTGGACAAGGGCTGGACAGGTGACAAGGAGAGAGGCAGGCGGGTCAGGTCACCTTGGTCACGCTTCGTGACCCCGCCTCTGGTCAGGTCATGTGTGAAATAGGTCATGACAGACCAACCCGCCAATTATCAAGTAAATACTCGAGAAATAGGGAGGAGGGAAGGAAGGAAGGAGTAGAAATAGGGATAGAGATATGAAGGGAAGGAGGAGAGACAGATGGAGAAAGGGAGACATAAAGGTAGACTGAAAGAGAGAGGAGTCAGAGAGGGAGAGAGGTCGAAAGGGAGAGTTGAAAGAGGAATATTTACGTACGGATGAAATTACTGAGGGAGGTTGTGAGGGAGGATGATAGGTAGGAAAAGATAACAGGAGATAAGTATGGAGGGAGGAAGGAAGTCATGTACTGAAGGAGAGAAGGAGGGAGGATGACAAGCATGAAGGGAGGGAAACAGGGAGGGAGGAAGGGAATGAGGGAGGGGGAAACAGGGAGGGATGGAAATAGAGGGAGTAACTAACCGTAGAAGGATTGATTTTCGTCCTGAGATACAATCAGTAAACAGCAGCCCCTGACAGCCTCTGTTTACTACACAGCCTCTCAGGTTGTCACACCCGCCCTCCTGCTACGATAATTACCCTGATAATTGCTGTCCAATCAACCACAGGTCACACCTGTCTTGCTGCTAGGATAATTGCTCTGTCTAGGCATCCACAGGTCACACCTGTCTTGCTAGGATAATTGCTGTCTAGTCATCCACAGGTCACACCTGGCTTGCTGCTAGGATAATTGCTCTGTCTAGTCATCCACAGGTCACACCTGCGCTGCTGCTGGAATAATTACCCTGATAATCTCTTCATTGTTATCCTCATACATTACAAATGGTCTCTCTTCCCTGCTTAAATGGTTTCTCTCCCATACATAAATGGTCTCTCTCCCATGCATAAATGGTCTCTGGAATATTTGGTCTCACTTCCCAGATGAAAACAAAAGCTTGGCTACTTAAGGCTTCCCTTTCACGGAACAAAATCCACCCACAAACAAAATCCCTCTCTCTCCCCCCAAATAAAATTCTCCCCTTCCTCCCTCCTGGTATCCTTATGAGAAAATTCAACATTTGTTGACAAGTTTAGTAGACTGCAACTGGAAACCTATTGTATAAATAAGTGGTACACAACACCGACAACCTGATGAATTAGATACATATACAAAACATCTGGGTACCTTTACTTTTAGACGTTTCGCCCTCCAGTGGCTTTATCATCACAATACAAAGATATGATAGAAATATGTATAGCAAACAGTGAAAGGTAATCAGTTCTCAGTCCAGGGTTTCTCCCCGGAACACTAGGGTTCCGCGAGAGGTCGCTAGGGGTTCCGCCAGAGGTCGCTAGGGGTTCCGCCAGAGGTCGCTAGGGGTTCCGCCAGAGGTCGCTAGGGGTTCCGCCAGAGGCCGCTAGGGGTTCCGCCAGAGGTCGCTAGGGGTTCCGCCAGAGGTCGCTAGGGGTTCCTCCAGAGGTCGCTAGGGGTTCCGTGAGAGGTCGCTAGGGGTTCCGTGAGAGGTCGCTAGGGGTTCCGTGAGAGGTCGCTAGGGGTTCCGCCAGAGGTCGCTAGGGGTTCCTCCAGAGGTCGCTAGGGGTTCCGCGAGAGGTCGCTAGGGGTTCCGCGAGAGGTCGCTAGGGGTTCCGCGAGAGGTCGCTAGGGGTTCCGCGAGAGGTCGCTAGGGGTTCCGCGAGAGGCCGCTAGGGGTTCCGCCAGAGGTCGCTAGGGGTTCCGCCGGAGGTCGCTAGGGGTTCCGCCGGAGGTCGCTAGGGGTTCCGCCAGAGGTCGCTAGGGGTTCCGCCAGAGGTCGCTAGGGGTTCCGCCAGAGATCGCTAGGGGTTCCGCCAGAAACAGTGATATATAGGCTAATCTTATATAAATGCATTTTTGGTCAATTTTGTGTTTAATTTTATCGTAATTTTACTATATACGTGCGGCATATTCTTGGAAAATTCTTGGGTATTATAATAGTCTTTAACCTGATGGGATGGATAATGAGAACCTTCAAAACTAGGGATGCCAAACCCATGATGGTTCTCTTCAAATTGCTTGTTCTCTCTATATTGGAATACTCTTCTACACAAACGGCCCCTTTCAAGGTAGATGAAATCGCAGATCTAGAGAATGTGTAGAGAACATTCACGGCACACATAAATACGATAAAGCACCTAAACTACTTGGAATGGTTGAAGTCCTTTGATTTGTATTCCCTGGAAGGCAGTGGAGATGGATACTTGACTGTTTACACTTGGAAAGGCCTAGAGGGACTAGACCCAAATTTGCATACGAAAATCACTCCATACGAAAGCTAAAGGCTAGGAAGGAGGTGCAACATCCCCTTAATGAAAAGCAGGGGTGCCACGAGGATGCTAAGAGACAACACAGTAAGTGTCAGGGGCCCAAGACTGTTCAGTTGCCTCCCAGAATACATAATGGAGATCAACAGATCCCTGGCTGCCTTCAAGAAGGCACTGGACAGACAACGAAAGTCAGTACCTGATCAGCCTGGCTGCGGTTCTTTCGTCGGTCTGCGTGTGGCCAGCAGTAACAGCCTGGTTGATCAGACCCTGATCCACCCTGAGGCCTGGTCACAAACGTTGATCCCGGAAACCCTCTCCAGGTATACTCCAGGTAACTTGTTATATAATTTTAGAGTATAATCATTTAGCGACGTCTATACGGCACCAGTGTGAATACGCCTTTAGTAGTCATTGGACAGGAGCTGTACGTGACGGATTCGTGTATCAAGTGACTCACTCGAGTACAGGACGCATGCAAGTCCTGTACTCGACCAGTACAAATAAGTCGACGTATTGATGACATGTCACATGACGCTGAAGAGGTTTTGTGTGATAAACTGAAAAATGGCAGTTTTTCTGTCCAGGTTGATGAGTCAAAAGATCTCACCCATAAATGTCACGTTGTAGTCTTTGTAAGATTTGTCAGTGAGGGTGAAATTCAAGGAAGCTTTTTCTGTTGCGAAGAACTGACTGAGACAAGCAAAGATATAGATATATTAAATATTTTGTCCTCGTATGTGGAAACAAGAGGTCTCTCCTGGAAGAACTGTGTTGGTATCTGTACTGATGGCGCTCCATCAATGGTTGGCTCCTTAAGAGGTTCGGTTTTTCTTGTAAAACAAGAAAATGCTGATTATGTCTCAACAGACTGTTTTCTTCACAGAGAGATGCTGATTTCAAAATCTCTTGGAGATGAATTGAAAAAACTTTCTGATGATGCTGCAAAAATGGTCAACTGTATTAAACAAAGAACAGTTCACTCTAGAATGTTTTAATCTCTTGCTGCATACAGAAATAGTGGCTGGGTAGAAAAAGAGTTCTAAATCGAGTGTTTGAGCTGAAAGAAGAATTGCAGGAATACTTTCAATAAAATTATAAGCAAGATTTTGACAAGTGTTTTGAAGATGAAAAATGGCCGCAAAGGCTAACCCATTTAGCAGACATTTTTCATCACATGAATCCGCTGAACAAGTCATTGCAAGGCCCTGAAAAAAATGTATTGACTTCAAGTGACAAAATTCTTGGATTTAAAAGACTGGATCTTTGGATAAATCATGTTGCAAAAGGAAATCTTGAGATATTTCAGCTACTGCTTTAACTTTAAAGTCAAGAAAGATATCAGTAAATTTCGAGTCTTACTGGAACCCACCTGGAAGAACTGTCTTACTGGAACCCACCTGGAAGAACTGTCTTACTGGAACCCACCTGGAAGAACTGTCTTACTGGAACCCACCTGGAAGAACTGTCTTACTGGAACCCACCTGGAAGAACTGTCTTACTGGAACCCACCTGGAAGAACTGTCTTACTGGAACCCACCTGGAAGAACTGTCTTACTGGAACCCACCTGGAAGAACTGTCTTACTGGAACCCACCTGGAAGAACTGTCTTACTGGAACCCACCTGGAAGAACTGTCTTACTGGAACCCACCTGGAAGAACTGTGGGTGAAAATCGGACATTAATTTCCCTCCCTTTCAACACAAGTGTATGACTGTGTGAGGAATCCAGACTCTGAAGAGGAAGAACTTTGTGAGCTTCAGTCCGAGAACTTTGTGAGCTACAGTCTGATCATACACTTAAGATGAGATTTACTGGCTTATCCCTGGACAAGTTGTGGGTTTCTGTGAAAGAAGATTATGCTGCCATTCATAGGAAAGCAAATGTGTGACGAAACTTTTTCATATTGAACAAGTATTAAGAACAAAGACAGAAATCATCATCTTTCAATTCAAGATGAATCCCTGTGTGTTTACATAAGAACATAAAGGAGGAACACTGCAGCAGGCCCGTTGGCCCATACTAGGCAGGTCCTTTACAATTCATCCCACCAACAAGCATTTGACCAACCCAACCCTCAATGCTGCCCAAGAAATAAGCTCTGATGTGCAAGTCCCACTCAAATCCAACCCCTCCCACTCATGTACTTATCCAACCTAAATTCGAAACTACCCAAAGTCCTAGCCTCAATAACCCAACTAGGTAGACTGTTCCACTCATCAACTACACTATTTCCAAACCAATACTTTCCTATGTCCTTTCTAAATCTACAGTTCGGCCCAGAATTAAGTATTTGTTTACCAAAACACAACCAACACAACATTATCTAAACTGGCTTCAAGAATAACATTTCCTTTGTTCATGGGACATTTTGCCTTGATTTATCTTATGCCTTTTGAACATTGTCAGTAGACGATTAAGTTATTGTAGTAGTTATTACAGATATGTTTTTTTTTTTTTTTTTTTTTTTGGTATTAATAAAAACGTCCTGATTTCAGTTTTTCTTTTCCATTGTCAATAAAAGTGAGAAAATCTTGAGTTATTTTTTCCTACAACAGTAATCTTGAAGATATTAATATTTTATCAGTTTTTATGTAGGGGTTCCCTGAGACATGACTACTTCAGGGGTTCCACGAGGGAAGAAAGGTTGAGAAACACTCCTGGCCCGGGCTGAGGGACTGATTACCTCATCTTCCACTGTTTACTCTATGTATTTTTATTACTGACAGTGATATTGTAAACAAAGATGAAAGTGTTTCTTTCTCTGGTCATCCCGCCTCGGTGGGAGACGGCCGGCCTGGTCATCCCGCCTCGGTGGGAGACGGACGGCCTGGTCATCCCACCTCGGTGGGAGACGGCCGGCCTGGTCATCCCGCCTCGGTGGGAGACGGCCGGCCTGGTCATCCCGCCTCGGTGGGAGACGGCCGGCCTGGTCATCCCGCCTCGGTGGGAGACGGACGGCCTGGTCATCCCACCTCGGTGGGAGACGGACGGCCTGGTCATCCCACCTCGGTGGGAGACGGCCGGCCTGGTCATCCCGCCTCGGTGGGAGACGGCCGGCCTGGTCATCCCACCTCGGTGGGAGACGGACGGCCTGGTCATCCCGCCTCGGTGGGAGACGGACGGCCTGGTCATCCCGCCTCGGTGAGAGACGAACGGCCTGGTCACCCCGCCTCGGTGGGAGACGGCCGGCCTGGTCATCCCGCCTCGGTGGGAGACGGACGGCCTGGTCATCCCGCCTCGGTGGGAGACGGCCGGCCTGGTCATCCCGCCTCGGTGGGAGACGAACGGCCTGGTCATCCCGCCTCGGTGGGAGAAGGACAGCCTGGTCATCCCGCCTCGGTGGGAGACGGACGGCCTGGTCATCCCGCCTCGGTGAGAGACGAACGGCCTGGTCATCCCGCCTCGGTGGGAGAAGGACAGCCTGGTCATCCCGCCTCGGTGGGAGACGGACAGCCTGGTCATCCCGCCTCGGTGGGAGACGGACGGCCTGGTCATCCCGCCTCGGTGAGAGACGAACGGCCTGGTCATCCCGCCTCGGTGGGAGAAGGACAGCCTGGTCATCCCGCCTCGGTGGGAGAAGGACAGCCTGGTCATCCCGCCTTGGTGGGAGACGGACAGCCTGGTCATCCCGCCTCGGTGGGAGACGGACGGCCTGGTCATCCCGCCTCGGTGAGAGACGAACGGCCTGGTCATCCCGCCTCGGTGGG
Source organism: Cherax quadricarinatus (assembly GCF_038502225.1). Classification (NCBI taxonomy): domain Eukaryota; kingdom Metazoa; phylum Arthropoda; class Malacostraca; order Decapoda; family Parastacidae; genus Cherax; species Cherax quadricarinatus. The sequence continues at coordinate 12,828,424 of NC_091354.1, forward strand.
AGAAGGACAGCCTGGTCATCCCGCCTCGGTGGGAGACGGACGGCCTGGTCATCCCGCCTCGGTGAGAGACGAACGGCCTGGTCATCCCGCCTCGGTGGGAGAAGGACAGCCTGGTCATCCCGCCTCGGTGGGAGACGGACGGCCTGGTCATCCCGCCTCGGTGAGAGACGAACGGCCTGGTCATCCCGCCTCGGTGGGAGAAGGACAGCCTGGTCATCCCGCCTCGGTGGGAGAAGGACAGCCTGGTCATCCCGCCTCGGTGGGAGACGGACAGCCTGGTCATCCCGCCTCGGTGAGAGACGGACGGCCTGGTCATCCCGCCTCGGTGGGAGAAGGACAGCCTGGTCATCCCGCCTCGGTGGGAGACGGACAGCCTGGTCATCCCGCCTCGGTGGGAGAAGGACAGCCTGGTCATCCCGCCTCGGTGGGAGAAGGACAGCCTGGTCATCCCGCCTCGGTATGAGACGGCCGGCCTGGTCACCCCTCCTCGGTGGGAGACGGCCGGCCTGGTCACCCCTCCTCGGTGGGAGACGGCCGGCCTATTGAAGTTTTTTATATTTCGCCACTGGAGGGCGAAGCGTCTACCTTGTAGACCCAGGTTTTGCACATATGTCTAATTCATCAACTGGGAAACTCATGGAGCGATGAAGTCTCAAGAGTGAAGAATATCTGATGATGATGATAATGATAATGATGATGATAGGATCAGTTCACTGGGTGGGAGGTGGACCACCTTTCTGGTGCGTGACATCCATCATGTGACTCCAAGTGTCCTAAGAAATATCTTCTTCTTCTTCTCTTTCTTCTTCCCCATCTTGCGTAAATTTAGCGTGTCTTGACTGAAGTAGGTGCCGGAATGGGCGGGTGTCACAAGTGGGGTTCCACAAGGATCAGTACTGGTACCGGAAATATTTACCTGAAGACATGATGGAAGGGATAGTCAGAGGTATCCCTCTTCTGAGGCCTGAAGTTAATGAACAAACTACAAACAGGTAACGACCAGGAAAACCTACGAATGGATCTGGACAGGCTGCAGGTATGGTGTGACAAATGGACACGGAATGGCCACTAAATGGCCACTAAAGTACAAAAAGGCACAATACCCTTACTGGAACAATATATATATATTGAAAATGGTATAAAATATCAACAAGTTGAAAGATAAGACAAACGTTGCCACAATAAAATGTCACATTAGCTGCACTAGTGTCCTTTTACCTAACAAATTGTGGGTAATTCTACCAACGTTATTATAACTTTATTATCGTTGGAGTGATTACATTATCGTCATTACATTATCGCCATTACATTATCGCCATTACATTATCGCCATTACATTATCGCCATTACATTATCGTCATTACATTATCGCCATTACATTATCGCCATTACATTATCGCCATTACATTATCGCCATTACATTATCGCCATTACATTATCGTCATTACATTATCGTCATTACATTATCACCATTACATTATCGTCATTACATTATCACCATTACATTATCGCCATTACATTATCGCCATTACATTATCGTCATTACATTATCGTCATTACATTATCGCCATTACATTATCGCCATTACATTATCGTCATTACATTATCGCCATTACATTATCGTCATTACATTATCGCCATTACATTATCGCCATTACATTATCACCATTACATTATCGTCATTACATTATCGCCATTACATTATCGCCATCACATTATCGTCATTACATTATCGCCATTACATTATCGTCATTACATTATCGCCATTACATTATCGCCATTACATTATCGCCATTACATTATCGCCATCACATTATCGTCATTACATTATCGCCATTACATTATCGCCATTACATTATCGCCATCACATTATCGCCATTACATTATCGCCATTACATTATCGCCATCACATTATCGTCATTACATTATCGCCATTACATTATCGCCATTACATTATCGCCATTACATTATCGCCATTACATTATCGCCATTACATTATCGCCATTACATTATCGCCATTACATTATCGCCATCACATTATCGTCATTACATTATCGCCATTACATTATCGTCATTACATTATCGCCATTACATTATCGCCATTACATTATCGCCATCACATTATCGTCATTACATTATCGCCATTACATTATCGTCATTACATTATCGCCATTACATTATCGCCATCACATTATCGTCATTACATTATCGCCATTACATTATCGCCATTACATTATCGCCATTACATTATCGCCATCACATTATCGTCATTACATTATCGCCATTACATTATCGTCATTACATTATCGCCATTACATTATCGCCATTACATTATCGCCATTACATTATCGCCATTACATTATCGCCATTACATTATCGTCATTACATTATCGCCATTACATTATCGCCATTACATTATCGCCATTACATTATCGCCATTACATTATCGCCATTACATTATCGCCATTACATTATCGTCATTACATTATCGTCATTACATTATCACCATTACATTATCGTCATTACATTATCACCATTACATTATCGCCATTACATTATCGCCATTACATTATCGTCATTACATTATCGTCATTACATTATCGCCATTACATTATCGCCATCACATTATCGTCATTACATTATCGCCATTACATTATCGCCATTACATTATCGCCATTACATTATCGCCATTACATTATCGCCATTACATTACCGTCATTACATTATCGCCATTACATTATCGTCATTACATTATCGCCATTACATTATCGCCATTACATTATCGCCATTACATTATCGCCATTACATTACCGTCATTACATTATCGCCATTACATTATCGTCATTACATTATCGCCATTACATTATCGTCATTACATTATCGTCATTACATTATCGCCATTACATTATCGCCATCACATTATCGTCATTACATTATCGCCATTACATTATCGCCATTACATTATCGCCATTACATTACCGTCATTACATTATCACCATTACATTATCGTCATTACATTATCGTCATTACATTATCGCCATTACATTACCGTCATTACATTATCACCATTACATTATCGTCATTACATTATCGTCATTACATTACCGTCATTACATTATCACCATTACATTATCGTCATTACATTATCGCCATTACATTATCGCCATTACATTATCGCCATTACATTATCGTCATTACATTATCGTCATTACATTATCGCCATTACATTATCGCCATTACATTACCGTCATTACATTATCGCCATTACATTATCGTCATTACATTATCGTCATTACATTATCGCCATTACATTATCGCCATTACATTATCGCCATTACATTATCGCCATTACATTATCGTCATTACATTATCGCCATTACATTATCGCCATTACATTATCGCCATTACATTACCGTCATTACATTATCGCCATTACATTATCGCCATTACATTATCGCCATTACATTACCGTCATTACATTATCGCCATTACATTATCGTCATTACATTATCGCCATTACATTACCGTCATTACATTATCGCCATTACATTATCGTCATTACATTATCGCCATTACATTATCGTCATTACATTATCGCCATTACATTATCGCCATTACATTATCGCCATTACATTATCGCCATTACATTATCGCCATTACATTATCGCCATTACATTATCGCCATTACATTATCGCCATTACATTATCGCCATTACATTATCGCCATTACATTATCGCCATTACATTATCGCCATTACATTATCGCCATTACATTATCACCATTACATTATCACCATTACATTATCGCCATTACATTATCGCCATTACATTATCACCATTACATTATCGCCATTACATTATCACCATTACATTATCGCCATTACATTATCGCCATTACATTATCACCATTGCATTATCGCCATTACATTATCGCCATTATATTATCACCATTACATTATCGTCACTTCACTAATACACCTGATGTCTCCGTATCTTACTGAAGAAGACAGCTGTGTGGGCGAAACCTTCTAACAATAATACGATACCTAACTGTTACACACGAGTCTTAATCATCAATACTTATTTAACCCGCACATACAATGAAGCTTATGACAACGTTTCGGTCCGACTTGGATCATTAACTAGTCACACAGTTTATTGTCCAAGTCGGAGCGAAACGTCGTCATAAAGTTCGTTCTCTTATGTGAGGGTTATTTGTGAAAACGGCTACTACAATGTAACCCTAGGAAGTGCAAAATTATGAAGACTGGGGAAGGGTAAAGAAGACCGCAGACGGAGTACAGGCTAGGGGCCAAAGGCTGTAAACCTCAGTGACAAAGGACTTCGGGGTGAGAGTTGTAAACGCGACACTATGTACGGCATTAATGAGGCCCATATTTGAATATGCAGCACCAGTATGGAACCCACGCCTGAACAAGCACGTCAAGAAGCTAGAGAAAGTGCAAAGGTTTGCAACGAGACTAGTCCCAGAGATCAGGGGAACTGCCATGACGAGAGATTAAAGGAGTTAAACCTGTGGCATAAGACAGGAGGACTAGGGGTGATATGACAGCGACGTGCAAAATACTAAGGGCATTTAACTGGGTGAACAGGAAGAAATTTTTCAAGAGACGGAAATCAGGTACACAAGGGCAGAGCTGGAAGCTGAAAACACACGAGATGTTAGGAAATATTTTTTCCGACTTAGAGAGGTCAGGAAGTGGAATGACTTGTTAAACAGAGTGAGAGAGACAAACCCATACATAGCTTCAAGGAAAGATACGATGGTGCTCTCGAAGTCAGGAAAGAGTGAACCCAGTAGTAGCCAGGAAAGAGGCGAGGTCAGGAGCTGAGACATGACCTCTGCAACAACATATAGGTGAGCACACACACACACACACACACACACACACACACACACACACACACACACACACACACACACACACACACACAGAGGAGTCATAGGGATGTTAGGAAGTATTTCTTCAGCCTTAGAGTTGTCAGGAAGTGGAACAATCTGAAGAGTGAAGTAATGAGAGCAGGATCCATACATAGCTTTTAGAAGAGGTATGAAAAGGCTCTTCAAAAAGGGAGAGAGTGGACCTAATAGCGATTAGCGAAGAGGCGGGGCCAGGAGCTGTGACTCGACCCCTGCAACCGCATTTGGGTCAGTACTTAAAGATGAGCGCACAAACACACACACGCACACACACAAACACACACACACACACAAACACACACACACACACACACACACACACACACACACACACACACACACACACACACACACTATTAATTATCCTCTACAAGGGAAGGAGTGAGTGAGACCAGGCAGTGGAGGGACGTGTTGTAGCGGCACACTCACACAACTACATAATTGGCCTGGATGAGTGGTTAGCCTCCGACACAAGCGTTGTTAACCACCCGTTATTAGGCAACGAGGGAGGAGGAGATGAGGGGAGCTGGAGAGGGTTGTGGAGGCGGGGATTGAGGGGAATGACGAGGACAGAGGGGTGGGATGAGTTAATGGCTATCAATCACTCAACTCAATGATAGTGCCAACCATATTGGCTATGATAGCACAATCGCGATTGTGAAAGATAGTGAGATGAGTGTGGTGGTGAGGGTGGTGATTGTGTTAGTAATTGTTGTGATGGCGGTGGTTGCGGGCAGTGATGGTTGTGATGTTTGTCGTTGTAGTCGAGGACCTTGTGCTGGTGCAGGGGGTGAGTGGTTGTATTGGTGGAGAGCGGTTGTATTGGTGGAGAGCGGTTGTATTGGTGGAGAGCGGTTGTATTGGTGGAGAGCGGTTGTATTGGTGGAGAGCGGTTGTATTGGTGGAGGGGTGAGCGGTTGTATTGGTGGAGGGGTGAGTGGTTGTATTGGTGGAGGGGTGAGCGGTTGTATTGGTGGAGGGGTGAGTGGTTGTATTGGTGGAGAGCGGTTGTATTGGTGGAGAGCGGTTGTATTGGTGGAGGGGTGAGCGGTTGTATTGGTGGAGGGGTGAGTGGTTGTATTGGTGGAGGGGTGAGCGGTTGTATTGGTGGAGGGGTGAGTGGTTGTATTGGTGGAGAGCGGTTGTATTGGTGGAGGGGTGAGCGGTTGTATTGGTGGAGGGGTGAGTGGTTGTATTGGTGGAGAGCGGTTGTATTGGTGGAGAGCGGTTGTATTGGTGGAGGGGTGAGCGGTTGTATTGGTGGAGGGGTGAGTGGTTGTATTGGTGGAGGAGTGGTTGTGTTGGTGGAGGGGTGAGTGGTTGTATTGGTGGAGGGGATGAGTGGTTGTATTGGTGGAGGAGTGGTTGTGTTGGTGGAGGGGTGAGTGGTTGTATTGGTGGAGGGGTGAGTGGTTGTATTGGTGGAGGGGATGAGTGGTTGTATTGGTGGAGGGGTGAGTGGTTGTATTGGTGGAGGGGTGACTGGTTGTATTGGTGGAGGGGTGACTGGTTGTATTGGTGGAGGGGGTGAGTGGTTGTATTGATGGAGGGGGTGAGTGGTTGTATTGGTGGAGGGGATGAGTGGTTGTATTGGTGGAGGGGTGAGTGGTTGTATTGGTGGAGGGGTGAGTGGTTGTATTGGTGGGGGGTGAGTGGTTGTATTGGTGGAGGGGTGAGTGGTTGTATTGGTGGGGGGTGAGTGGTTGTATTGGTGGAGGGGTGAGTGGCTGTATTGGTGGAGGGGATGAGTGGTTGTATTGGTGGAGGGGTGAGTGGTTGTATTGGTTTAGGGGTGAGTGGTTGTATTGGTGGAGCAGGTGAGGGGTTGTATTGATGGAGGAGGTGAGTGGTTGTATTGGTGGAGGAGGTGAGTGGTTGTATTGGTGGAGGAGTGAGTGGTTGTATTGGTGGAGGGATGAGTGGTTGTATTGGTGGAGGGGTGAGTGGCTGTATTGGTGGAGGGGATGAGTGGTTGTATTGGTGGAGGGGTGAGTGGTTGTATTGGTGGAGGGGTGAGTGATTGTATTGGTGGAGGGGATGAGTGGTTGTATTGGTGGAGGGGTGAGTGGTTGTATTGGTGGAGGAGGTGAGTGGTTGTATTGGGGGGTGAGTGGTTTTATTGGTGGAGGGGGTGAGTGGTTGTATTGGTGGGGGGTGAGTGGTTGTATTGGTGGAGGGGGTGTGTGGTTGTATTGATGGAGGGGGTGAGTGGTTGTATTGGCGGAGGAGTGAGTGGTTGCATTGGTGGAGGGGTGAGTGGTTGTATTGGTGGAGGGGTGAGTGGTTGTATTGGTGGAGGGGATGAGTGGTTGTATTGATGGAGGGGTGAGTGGTTGTATTGGTGGAGGAGTGAGTGGTTGTATTGGTGGAGGGATGAGTGGTTGTATTGGTGGAGGGGTGAGTGGTTGTATTGGTGGAGGGGATGAGTGGTTGTATTGATGGAGGGGTGAGTGGTTGTATTGGTGGAGGGGTGAGTGGTTGTATTGATGGAGGGGGTGAGTGGTTGTATTGGTGGAGGAGGTGAGTGGTTGTATTGGTGGAGGGGGTGATTGGTTGTATTGACGGAGGGGGTGAGTGGTTGTATTGATGGAGGGGGTGAGTGGTTGTATTGGAGGGGTGAGTGGCTGTATTGGTGGAGGGATGAGTGGTTGTGTTGGTGGAGGGGTGAATGGTTCTTTTGGTGGAGGGGTGAGTGGTTGCATTGGTGAAGGGGTGAGTTGTTGAATTGGTGGAGGGGTGAGTGGTTGTATTGGTGGAGGGGTGAGTGGTTGTATTGGTGGAGGGGTGAATGGTTGTATTGGTGGAGGGGTGAGTGGTTGTATTGGTGGAGGGGTGAGTGGTTGTATTGGTGGAGGGGGTGAGGGGTTGTATTGGTGGAGGGGTGAGTGGTTGTATTGGTGGAGGTGGAGAGGTGAGTGGTTGTATTGGTGGAGGGGTGAGTGTTTGTATTGGTGGAGGGGTGAGTGGTTGTATTGGTGGAGGGATGAGTGGTTGTATTGGTGGAGGGGGTGAGGGGTTGTATTGGTGGGGGGAGGGGTTGTATTGGTGGAGGGGGTTATTGGTTGCATTGGTGGAGCGGTGAGTGGTTGTATTGGTGGAGGGGTGAGTGGTTGTATTGGTGGAGGGGTGAAGGGTTGTATTGGTGGGATGAGGGGTTGTATTGGTGGAGGGGTGTGTGGTTGTATTGGTGGAGGGGTGAGTGGTTGTATTGGTGGAGGGGGTCAGGGGTTGTATTGGTGGAGGGGGTCAGGGGTTGTATTGGTGGAGGGGGTGAGGGGTTGTATTGATGAAATATGGCTATGGTTCTGGTAGTGATGGTTGTGGTGGTGATGAGAGATGGTGGTGATGAGAGATGGTGGTGATGAGAGATGGTTATGATGGTGATGAGAGATGGTGGTTATGATGGTGGTGATGAGAGATGGTTATGATGGTGATAGATAGTAGTTATGATAGTGGTGATGAGAGATGATGGTTATGATGGTGATGAGAGATGGTGGTTATGATGGTGATGAGAGATGGTGGTTATGATGGTGATGAGAGATGGTGGTTATGATGGTGGTAATGAGAGATGGTGGTTATGATGGTGATGAGAGATAGTAGTTATGATGGTGGTGATGAGAGATGGTGGTTATGATAGTAGTGATGAGAGATGGTAGTTATGATAGTGGTGATGAGAGATAGTTATGATTGTGGTGATGAGAGATGGTAGTTATGATGGTGGTGATGAGAGATGGTGGTTATGATAGTGGTGATGAGAGATAGTTATGATGGTGGTGATGAGAGATGGTGGTTATGATAGTGGTGATGAGAGATAGTAGTTATGATGGTGGTGATGAGAGATGGTTATGATAGTGATGAGAGATGGTAGTTATGATAGTGGTGATGAGAGATAGTAGTTATGGTGGTGGTGATGAGAGAGGGTGGTTATGATAGTGGTGATGAGAGATGGTAGTTATGATGGTGGTGATGAGAGATAGTAGTTATGATGGTGGTGATGAGAGATGGTAGTTATGATGGTGGTGATGAGAGATGGTTATGATAGTGATGAGAGATGGTAGTTATGATAGTGGTGATGAGAGATGGTAGTTATGATGGTGGTGATGAGAGATAGTAGTTATGATGGTGGTGATGAGAGATGGTAGTTATGATGGTGGTGATGAGAGATGGTAGTTATGATGGTGGTGATGAGAGATGGTTATGATAGTAGTGATGAGAGATGGTAGTTATGATAGTGGTGATGAGAGATGGTTATGATAGTAGTGATGAGAGAGGGTGGTTATGATAGTGGTGATGAGAGATGGTAGTTATGATGGTGGTGATGAGAGATGGTAGTTATGATGGTGGTGATGAGAGATGGTGGTTATGGTAGTGGTGATGAGAGATAGTAGTTATGATGGTGGTGATGAGAGATGGTAGTTATGATGGTGGTGATGAGAGATGGTAGTTATGATGGTGGTGATGAGAGATGGTTATGATAGTGATGAGAGATGGTAGTTATGATAGTGGTGATGAGAGATAGTAGTCATGATGGTGGTGATGAGAGATGGTAGTTATGATAGTGGTGATGAGAGATGGTGGTTATGGTAGTGGTGATGAGAGATAGTAGTCATGATGGTGGTGATGAGAGATGGTGGTTATGGTAGTGGTGATGAGAGATAGTAGTTATGATGGTGGTGATGAGAGATGGTAGTTATGATGGTGGTGATGAGAGATGGTAGTTATGATGGTGGTGATGAGAGATGGTGGTTATGATAGTGGTGATGAGAGATAGTAGTTATGATGGTGGTGATGAGAGATGGTAGTTATGATGGTGGTGATGAGAGATGGTGGTTATGATAGTGGTGATGAGAGATAGTAGTTATGATGGTGGTGATGAGAGATGGTTATGATAGTGATGAGAGATGGTAGTTATGATAGTGGTGATGAGAGATAGTAGTCATGATGGTGGTGATGAGAGATGGTAGTTATGATGGTGGTGATGAGAGATGGTAGTTATGATAGTGGTGATGAGAGATAGTAGTCATGATGGTGGTGATGAGAGATGGTGGTTATGATAGTGGTGATGAGAGATAGTAGTTATGATGGTGGTGATGAGAGATAGTAGTTATGATGGTGGTGATGAGAGATGGTAGTTATGATGGTGGTGATGAGAGATGGTAGTTATGATGGTGGTGATGAGAGATAGTAGTTATGATGGTGGTGATGAGAGATGGTGGTTATGATAGTAGTGATGAGAGATGGTAGTTATGATAGTGGTGATGAGAGATAGTAGTTATGATGGTGGTGATGAGAGATGGTGGTTATGGTAGTGGTGATGAGAGATGGTGGTTGAGATGGTGGTTATGATGGTGGTTATGATGGTGGTTGACGGATGTTGATTATCACCATACACAGGCAATATTAATCACATGAATCAACACATTATTCTGTTCAGAATCAACTGTGATACACTGCGTTGACTTAACACAGAAATATACGTTCTTAACACAATGTATAAACGTTCCTAACACAGGTATAAACGTTCTTAACACAGGTATAAACGTTCTTAACACTGGTATAAACGTTCTTAACACAGGTATAAACGTTCTTAACACAGGTATAAACGTTCTTAACACAGGTATAAACGTTCTTAACACAATGTATAAACGTTCCTAACACAGGTATAAACGTTCTTAACACAATGTATAAACGTTCCTAACACAGGTATAAACGTTCTTAACACAGGTATAAACGTTCTTAACACAGGTATAAACGTTCTTAACACAGATATTAACGTTCTTAACACAGATATTAACGTTCTTAACACAGATATTAACGTTCTTAACACAGATATTAACGTTCTTAACACAGATATTAACGTTCTTAACACAGATATTAACGTTCTTAACACAGATATTAACGTTCTTAACACAAGATATAAACTAAAATAACTACTGCTAGAATTTCTCTAAAAACTACTAGAGAACTTTAAGACGTTCAACTAAGGTAACTTATATAAAAATGGTATGTGATACAAACAAGTATTACCACTGATGAATAAAAATCGAGTGCCCCATTTTGGTATATTTATTTAGACAACGTTTCGCCTTCACTGGTGAAGGCTGGTGTACGAATAAACCGTAAGACGGCATGCTGTAGGTGAGTCTACTCACTGTAAAGCCTGTTTGCTGTAGGTCAGTCTACTCACCATAAAGCCCGCTTGAAGTAATTTCTTCAATAAAGAAATTTGACTGACGATCTACAGCCATGGTAAAAATGAAATCATTAAATAGTGGAAATGGTATGTGATACTCGACACGTTTCGGTCCTGGGATCTTAGTCACTCCAAATGTACATGTGGGTAGGAAGGCATGAGAGAGCACCTGAGCGGCGGTGAGGCTGCGTAACTGAGAGATCTTGGGTGGCTGTAAAATTGGTTGGGCAAATATGTGAGCGACTATCATTTTATCTGAAAAGTACCCAATTAGTATGGGCCAGTAGGCATTTCTCCATATTGTTTCATACTATGGAACAATGCTCTTCTCCAGACTGAGGGACTGACCACCTCAAAACTTTAAGGGTGATGGACTGATTACATCGTCTTCAAGTATCTTCTGCTTCTATCAACTTTTCTGTACTTGACTGAAGAAGCCTACTGTGTAGGCGAAACGTTTCATAATAAAGATACCTAACTGTTGCATATGTGTCTTACCTAACAACATATACTCATCGTGTTGGGCTGTCTCTCACAGTGGTAAAAATGGGACTTGATACCGAAAGATTATTGGAAAAATACCAAAAATTTGCAAACACCAGAACTTTTTTTTTTTTAAACTGTGAATGAGTTAACACGAAATAAAAGTAAGCAAACGTGACACAAATTTAAATAAAAGTTATTTTTTTTACAAACAGTTGAAAAACAGGAAGAATCTCTACTATGAAGTTGCGTCACTGCTTCACAGTAGCGTAATACAGACACTTGGTAAGTGTGGTAAGAAAGTGCTTTACTGCCACCACCCTGACGATCATTCTGTAACTACTCTGAATGAATGGTGAGCCAGGCACCACTTGGAACATAGTACCATCGCGTGTAGTAGCCCAAGCAGGTGTACTATTGATAAATACAGGGCTGCGATAGTAATAGTTCTCCTGAAGTAGTGGCAGATGCAGCCACTACCTTCCATCCGTATATAAAAACATTTTTCTAATAACACAGATGTTTTCCAGCCTGCCTCATGTGGGCAGTGTGCCGGAGGAAGTGGAGGGAGAGAGCCTTCTGCTATACTATCCTCGTCTCATCTATTCATCTATTTAAAAATAAGAAGAAACAACGGGAATGATGTTAGTCCACTGATGTAGCCTTGGTACTGACTACAAGGACTCCCAACACATGTCTTTCCCATGCACTCCCATGTAAATATATATCCTCTTCTGTCTCAAAAATGTTTTATTCTGTCTCCTCTTCTTCGCCCTCTTCTTCCTCAGTGTGATGACCAGGAACATCACAACCCATGTATACATAACTGCCCTGAACGCTTCAGACTGCTACATCTGCTACACTTGTGAGCTGCGGTAGTATCACCCCTCCAATCACCACTCGCGGTTCTCCAATCACCACTCGCGTTCCTCTCCTCGTGAATCTGCGATTATGAGCAAGGATTACCCACGATCAATATTTAATCAGAGTAACCACCGCCTCCATTTTTTTTCAACCCTCTCGTGTGCCTCGTTTGGGGAAAGTGGGAGAGAGAAAAAAGGGAGAGTGAGGGAGAATGGGTGGGAGGGAGGGAGGTATGTAGGGAGGGAAGAAGGAAGGGATGAAGAGGAAGAACGGATGAAAGGAGGGAGGGAAGGAGAGAAGAAGGAAAGAAGAGGGAGTACATGGGTAAGACCGATAGTAGAGGCTATCAACTTCTAATTACAGTAGATTGAAAACTATCGTGCATTCTCTAGGTGTTAGAGGCATAAAGATCACTTGGAGAGAATGTACCATAATGTATCGAAAACAAATGACACTGAATTTACATGGGAGACTGAAGTGGATGGAAGACGAGGTTTACTGTTACTATCTTAAACTACTGGTGTTACTCCAGTACCACTCAGCTGTGGTTCTACTTCTGGCTACCACCGGTTCTACAGGGTGTTTCACTTGTAGGAGGCCCCGAGTTGGTACTCCCGTAGTTGCAACCGTCTGGTTTGTATATTACGTCTTTAGTAAACGATAACTCGGGGCCTCCTACAAGTGCAACACCTGTACTTCAAGATACTATGGTACAGGTGTTTCTACAACATACAAAATTATTTCCACTGTTTAGAAATATGAGCTTATTTCTTATTTCAAATTGCTGTTTATGCTGTATCAAAACTATTTAACATCTTAAAGGCTTGAATGAGATCTTCTTGAAGTCTCTACCTCCATTTAAAGGAAATATTAAGTGTCTTTCAGTCTTTCTTCATATGGTTTGTATCTTAGAGATGGAAGGTGTATGGTAGCAGCTTCTCCAGTACATCTTCGTGTTTTACCAAATTAGGAGACAAACTGGACTGTATATTGAAGATGCCGTCTAACATGTATATTATCAAGAGCCACAATGGTCCTTGATATTTTGTGCTCAAATACTGTGAAAATTAGCATTCTGCTAGGTTCATGCTACGAAACCTAGCATTCTGCTAGGTTCATGCTACGAAACCTAGCATTCTGCTAGGTTCATGCTACGAAACCTAGCATTCTGCTAGGTTCATGCTACGAAACCTAGCATTCTGCTAGGTTCATGCTACGAAACCTAGCATTCTGCTAGGTTAATGCTACGAAACCTAGCATTCTGCTAGGTAAATGCTACGAAACCTAGCATTCTGCTAGGTTCATGCTACGAAACCTAGCATTCTGCTAGGTTAATGCTACGAAACCTAGCATTCTGCTAGGTAAATGCTACGAAACCTAGCATTCTGCTAGGTAAATGCTACGAAATCTGACATTCTGCTAGGTAAATGCTACGAAATCTAACATTCTGCTAGGTAAATGCTACGAAGCCTTGCATTCTGCTAGGTTTGTTGCTCGTAGTTAGGTTTGTTGATACTTTCACTACTCAATAGTCTTTTTATTTTTGTTTCGGTTAGTTTGTTGTCAATCATTTTATATTCACTTTTTGACACTGTCATACCCAAAATCCGCTACTTTAAACTTGCCATCGTCGAAACTCTTCTTCCACGTCTCCGGTTACAGCATCAATCTGTCTAGAGATCACGTTGACTCCTCACACAACCTGCTTTGCTATGAATTATCAGCAAATTTCGGTATCTTAGCTGTTAGCCACTACATTTATGAACACTGAACTGGACTGGACCAAGTACTGATCCCTGGGGGACCTCCACTCTTCACTGAAGTCACTTAGATACATTTCCATTCAGTATCCCTGGAGCAGGAGACATTTATGCAAATGTTTCCACAATAAAGATACGCAAATGTTGCATATCTCATTCTTCGGCTTGTCGGTTTTCGAAACCATTTAGGTCGTGTTTCCTGTCTGTGAGTTAGATGTGCCACCGGCGTGATGGTTCTCTCCTGTGCCAATTTCTGGCGGTTATCAGTCGTCGATGGAGCGCCTTGTTGAAGGTATTCCTTAAATCTTAGATATGTTATGTCTGCTGGGACCTTTTTCATTCTTGTTTTGAAAGGACCAGAGTTTTGATTTCCAGGTGAGTCTCAAGGTGGGAGTAAGTCATCACACGTCTTATTTTCTTCCTCGTCCTCCTCTTTCTTACCTTTCTCCTCCTCCTCTTCATCCTCTACCTGTTTCTCCTCATCCTTGTCCTCCTCCTCCTCCTCTTCCTCCTCCTCCTCCTCCTCTTCCTCCTCCTCCTCCTCCTCCTCTTCCTCCTCCTCCTCCTCATAACAATGGGTCTAAGGACTATCCTCTCGCAGCGAATATATTTTTAGAATCTTTTTCTTAGTCGCTAAAATTAGCACCAGTGAAATACATTTCCCTGAACTTGTATGTTTCATTGCCGCCCTCCCTGTTACCCCGTTTCTGGCCGTTTATTTCTCTGTTGATCTGTTCATATCCTTGCAATTTTTTCATTGTTCATTTCTTTTTTAATTTTGTAAAATTCTTACGCACACACACACATACATTATATATATATATATATATATATATATATATATATATATATATATATATATATATATATATATATATATATATATATATATATATATATATGTAGTGCCGAATAAATAAAACTGGTCAGTTAACAAGAACTCATTTAAAATTTAGTACTTTCGAAAATTTTCATTTATGATAATGTAGAATAAATAATTTTGTACCAAAAGAACCTTAGAAATCTTACCTAAACTTATAATAAACGAAATTATATTTAGCCTAATCAAACTAAATGTATTTCAGATAAGTTTGCAATAAATTAATAATAAACCAACACAATGAAATATATTTTTTTCCATAGGTGCAGAATGATTTTTGCGAAATTATTGCATACACAAATTTTCGCTTGCCTTATTCGGCAAGAAGAGCGTTGCTATTTAAGCCAAAATCGCAAGTTTTACCTATTCGGCACAACATATATATACATATTATATAAAGATAAGAAGGAAAAATATATGAATACAGTAAAAGACTCAGAAAGAGACAAAGATAGACAGATAGACAGACAGACAGACAGATAGACAGACAGGAGTGCTGTATATGCCACACCTGCCGCTGCTGGAGGTGAGCTGTGTCGTACTTGTCGCAACAAATTCTTAATGTAGGTAGAAAGAGCGAGTGGAGGCTGGCGTGGCCAGGAATAAACGCAGTGGTTGTGTCTCGGCTCCTGGCCCCCTGTTACTGGTTCCTTGCCTATTGCGTGTTTACAGTGAGGATGGTGAGACTCTCCCAGTGACCACAAGAAATCTATTACAAAAGTAATAGATTTCTTGTGGTCAAGATTTTCTTGTGTTTTACCACTTGTGTCACTGAAGAGCGAGATGAATTTACATGTGAGGTAACTTTAGACATTATGGAATAAATAATAGGCCTAGCCAAACTAGGCCTACTAGTTATTGCATACTAGCAAAGATGACTGATGTGATGAATGGTTTGAAAAACCGACAAGTTGAAGATTGAGACACTTATGCAGCATATGGGAATCTTTATTCAGGAAACGCTTCGCCACACAGTGGCTTCATCAGTCCAATACAAAGAGGAAGGCGTAAGGAGAGGAGGAGTATGAGGTAATCAGTCCCTCAGCCTGGAGTCGATGTGTTCAGTCAATCAATCTTGTAGAATGTACAGCATAGGGCCGTAGACGTGGCTTATATACTGTAGTGATGTGATGTGAAGCAGGTGGAGGCGGGGTCATAGTGGTACCATCCACTAGTCGAAGTAGGTCTTCGTCCAAAGGTTGAACAAGTGTTGAAAAATTCTTTGTAACAAGATCCCATGATGCTGCAGTGTCTGACAGTTGTGATGAATGGTTTGAAAAACCGACAAGTTGAAGATTGAGACACTTATGCAGCATATGGGAAGAAGTGTTGAAGAATTCAACACTTGTTCAACCTTTGGACGAAGACCTACTTCGACTAGTGGATGGTACCACTATGACCATTTTTACTATCAGTCTAATTTACTCTTAACATTTTTGACATAGTATTTTCATTGCTATTGCTTGTTTAATTGCCGTTACCTGTTTTAATACCACATTTACTGTCTTAGTGTAGTTCCTCACTCTTAAATACCTTGTACTGTCAAATAACCTCTAGTATATCTACCAGTCCAATATTGAATCCAAATAACTGTTCTTAAAAATTTAATCCTTAAAATAAACATTTGTTTTTTCTTTTTATTTTTTAATAAATTTTTTTTTTGTAATCATTATTACTTAAATACCATATTTACTACTAGTCTAGTTTACTTTTGTACACTGATCACTACATCCTCTATTTCTCTCTCTTTAGTTCTTTTTATTGTTTTATTATTCCATTATTTGCTTACTACTTTAAACTAAGGTTATAGAACTGATAACCAGTGCAATATTATATTGTCAAACTTGTGCCATAATAAGAATTATAATCCTTGTATTTTATAATTACTTACATAATCTAGTGTTATAAACTTCTGTTTCTCTTACTGCATTTTACTGTGTTCAGTAAACATCTACACAAACTCTACACCTTTGTTAAACCCTAAAATTATAACAGTCCAATATAAATTCATCAGATCTGTTCCTTATAAAGAGGAAACTATAATTCTGGTTGTTGTTTTTTTCCAAAAAACTTGTGTAACTATCCATTAGCTAGTAAGATAAATTAGTTAAGTATCATAATTATTAAGTTCAACACATTACTTACTCTAAAACCTAGTTGTTAGTCACTCTCATTCTTAAGTTTACAAACACTGATCCAGATTTTAACCTTTTATTAAATGACTTACACGAATCAAACAGTAACTGTAATTATTATACAGCAGACCAAGCTAAGACATTACTCAGAGCTAACAATAACATAACTATCTTTAATTACAATGTCAGATCCTTGAGCAAACATTACGCTGACCTCACAGCATTACTCAATTCCCTTAATTCCAGTATGTCAATCATCACACTCACAGAAACTTGGTTAAAGCCTGGTACTGTGTATCCATTCCTGGATACACAGCTATACACAACTGTAGGACAGACCAACAAGGGGGTGGAACAGCTTTATACTACTCAAATCAACTTGACTGTATCAGTAATTCTTGCACAAGGGATGAGCGTGGTGAATATATTATAGCTAAATTTAAATCAAAAGACCTGCAAAAAAAAACTCAGTTATAAACATCTACAGAGTACCACAGTCAAACATTTACCACTTTAGTGAAAAATTAGGGAATTTGATAACTGATGCACATATGAACAAAGACCACCTAGTACTGACAGGAGATTTCAACATAAATCTATTACATGACCAGGACCCACAAGTAATTGAATTCACAAACACTATGAGCAACTGCTTGTTGCTACCATCAATATCAAAACCTACAAGAATCTCCCAGAATAGTATCATTTTATTAGACCACATCTGGACTAACACCACATCCCCTTTAAAATCAGGCATAATCACAGACAACACCACAGACCACTACCCTGCCTCTCTCATAACCAACCTAGGTAAACTGCCCCAAGACACTACTAAAGTTACCTTCAGACTACATAATGAAACAGCTGTAAATAAGTTTATAGCAACTATGAATAATGTCGACTGGCATAATGAGCTTGAAACATATACAGACACTAATGAATGTATTAATAGTTTTATAAAAAGAACCCACTACCTCTATAACAAGCATTGCCCTAAAAAAAAACTAAACAGCTCACAGCAAAAAAACTTAACAGTCCCTGGCTAACACCCATCATCCTCAAATCCATTAACACAAAGCAACAATACGAAAAACAGTACAGAATGGATCAGCTAACTAGAGACAAGTCTAAACGTTGCTCGTCAGCCCTTATCAGCCTGATAAGAATGTCTAAAAAATTGTATTATGAAAACAGATTACAAAACATCAAATGTGATATAAAAAAGACCTGGAAAACCCTATCTAAAATACTAGGAACTAAAAGGATATCCAAAAACAAAAATTAACAAAATCAGACGAACCCCTACTCTCACCAACTGAAACAACAGCCAGACTCAATGTTTTCTTCTCCACCACAGGAAAGACTCTAGAAAGCAAAATCCCAAACTTAAACACCAGTCCATCAGACTACCTCACCGGCACCTACACTCATACACTATTCCTAGCTCCAACCAACCCAACAGAAGTTTCGCTTATCATTAACACCCTTAAGAACAAGGCAGGAGACATAAACAACTTGCCTGCTTTTATATACATAAAAGCTTCCCAAGTACTGTCACCAATTATTGCAATACTCTTTAACAAATCCATTGAATCCTCCATCTTCCCAGCAGTTCTCAAAATAGCTAGGGTCACCCCGATCCACAAAGGTCATCAAGCCGACTTGAATAACTATAGACCAGTTTCTAACTTACCACTACTCTCTAAAATCTTGGAAAAAATAATTCATAGACGGATCTATTCCTACCTCATCTCATACAACATACTAAATCCCTGTCAGTTTGGATTCAGGAAAAATAAAAGCACAAACGATGCTATTATACACATGCTGGAGCTAATATATACCGCTTTCGAGAAGAAAGAAGTCCCACTGGGAATTTTCATTGACTTACGTAAAGCTTTTGATACAGTCGACCATGAATTGCTGCACACTAGATTAACACACTATGGTATAAGAGGTCATTCCCTTAACTACCTAAAGTCATACCTTAGTAACAGAAGCCAATACGTGTACGCAAATGGTGCAAACTCTTCCACACAGCCAATCACAGTAGGAGTCCCACAGGGAAGTGTCCTGGGACCACTCCTCTTTCTCATCTACATCAATGACCTACCCTATGCATCACAACTACTGAAACCCATATTATTTGCAGATGACACTACATACGTCTTCTCACACCCAAACCCAGCCATACTCGCCAACATTGTCAATGCTGAATTGCAGAAAATATCTACCTGGATGATGACGAATAAACTTACCCTAAATACTGATGAAACCTATTTCATTCAGCTTGGAACCAGAGCTGCAAATGTTCCACTTAACATATCACTAAATGAATCACCCATCACAAAACTCACATTCCAGACACATTTACAACAAATTTCCAAGAAAATCTCTAAGACAGTAGGCATACTATCAAAGATACGGTACTTTGTTCCACAATCAGCTCTCCTTACACTGTATCACTCACTCATCTACCCTTATCTCAAATGTGGAATTTGTGCATGGGGATCAACAACATCAAATCACCTAAGGCCACCAATAACCCAGCAAAAGGCTGCAATCAGAATGTTAACAAATTCCCACTCGCGACATCATACTCCACATCTATTCAAAAGTCTAAACTTGCTCACCATGAAGAACATCCATACTTATTCATGTGCCTACTACATAGAACAATACACGCAAACATAAACCCTCCACTCAAACTTCTCCTCACCAACCTTAACAGGACACACCACCATAACACAAGACTCAGATCTCTTTTTGATTTACCCCGTGTCCATATCACACTGTGTAAAAACTCTATGCGCATAAAAGGCTCCAAAATCTGGAATTCATTACCAGAACATACTAAAGTAACTTGGTCTGAAAATCAATTCAAGATTCTTCTAAAAAAAAAAGCCACTTACTCGCCCAGGACTAAATAATCAACACTCAGTATTTAACATTACCAATAATTCTCCTAGTTACTTAGATCTTAAAAATTCAAGACAACATATAGCAAATTGATCATCTTTTGTTATACATTGTAATGTGACAAATTTGTACAACTATAATGCTTCAGTATCAATATGTTCAAATTTCATTGTTTCAAATACTCAATTGTACTTCATATTGTAAATTGTTTACTGTAATTCTTAACACTGAACCTTTCATTGTTTGTTAATTTTAAGTTAATTTTAAGCCTGCCCATAATGCTCTGCATACAAGGGGCTTTTGGCATGCACACCCAACTACTATAATTCATTGTACAACTATGTATCATGTCCAAATAAAATATATGAATATGAATCATATAAAATAGTGTAGTAGCCCACTGCTGATGCATCCAATTTTGCTAAAAAATACAGAGCCTGTACGAGAGTACTTACCACTGAAGGGGAAGTGTCAGCTTATTTTCTTGTGCTAGAGACGGTGATCTTCTGAACTTGCTAAGTGTTACGACTTTGATGTAACTTAAATAAAATGGTCCTGGCTATTAAATGGCTGCTCAACAACTCTCATACATTAAACTGTTACTTATTATTAGGAAGGAAGAACAACTCTCCTATATAAAAATATATATTAATAATAAGCAACTTATATACAACTTATAACTACTACAAAATAACCAACACACTCCAGTTCACCTTAACTCACCAGCACACTGCTACTGAGTTAAAATTAACATTTATGAACAGGGGGCTCCATAACACCCCGCTTTCTGCAGGCTACTTAGCCTACAGTGGAAACGTTAAATACTCTCCTGCATACTAGGGTTTTGCAAATAAATATAAGAGTACTTAAACACAAACAACTATAGTATACACTAAAAAAAATTACCAAAATTACCTATTCAAGCTAACACCAACTCATGACTACTTCACCCAGTCGCGTTCATACACGTACTGAACTGAAAAACACCTCTCATCTGCTCCTGTCCTGGCCACTGCCTGACTGACAGGAATAAAACACGTTCACTTACAGGGAATAATACATGTCCGCTTTCAGTATACTACACGGAAAATAACATTATATATAGAGCGTTCTTTTATATATAAATATTTTAATACAGTACTCCGTAATACTAAGCCTATTTCTCCCTCAGGTCCTCACCCTCTTCAAGACATCAAGTTTACGGTAAGTGCCTTCTGACATATTTGTAAGTCCCATGTTCTATAATATCTATAACAAAATATAACAAATGCAAAGGTAACTTAAATGAAAGTGGAAATATAATCATATTAAGCAAATTAATTTTAAATCATTGGTAGACGAAAATATGGGAAGAGGTGAAATTGAAGTCAGGTGTGAGCCAGATGTACAAGATGGGGGTATTAAAAGCCAGCCACAGAAGGAAAATGTAGCAAAGGGTGAAATTTAAGGCACTAGAGACATTCTCTAAGTCCACGTTTCCCTGGTTTGCACAGCTTCAGTGATTCCATGTGCTTGACAGTCTTGCTTTTTAAGACCATTTCATAGATTCTGACCATGTTAGCGTTATCGGTCTGAAGTCTTTTCTGGTGATTGCTTTATTGCAACCTTTGTGGCAGTCAGGTACCTTTGTAACTTTTTCCTTGATCAAACATTGTGAAGTTGCTTTCTGTTGCAACGTAGGTTGGATAAGGGAAGGGGGCGTTGATCCCCGAAATACTCTCCAGGTATTCCTGGCCTGACTTCTGGCTATGTACTCGCCTGTTCACCTATAGTGTCTTCTGTCTGTCTTCCATTTTTCCCTCAGCCACGATTTAATAATGTTTCGGGACGAAATGTCGTCTCGATTTTCCTTCCCTAATTGCGTGTTAGTGGTGAAGAATAGTGAAGCCTTGGGCTTGAATACACCAATTTGGTATCTGGAAGCGGGATCTATATTAAAGGTGGGGTAATCTTAAGCAAATAGTGGGAAGATACACATCAGCGCCACCCTCGCTAAACCTTGGGCCGGACCCTGGCTAACACTCACCCAGACTGACACCTGAATGTGGGTACACTGGCTCCTGCCCCTCCCCTTCCTTTCCCTCTGCCCAGTGCCCCCTTCCTCCATGCCCTTCCTAGCTTTCAATCATAGGTTTTCACTCTCATTCATCAACTCTGGTGGAATATGAGAGGGGAAACACAGGTATCTTATGTTCCCACAGTGTAACTATCATCAGTATTATGATAGCTTGCTGCTCCCACTCCCACAGCAACACCCACAGGCTATAGATATAGCACCTTATTTAAGGTTCCTAGCTGTGGATACAGTTTTTGATTTGTAGAGTTATGTTAGTGCTGGAGATCACCCGGAGAGAGAGTCTTCTCCTTCTCTAAAGAGATGAAATGAATTTCTCAGAAGGGATGGAGTTCTGTGAAGGGATGGAGTTCTATGAAGGGATGGAGTTCTATAAAGGGATGGAGTTCTATAAAGGGATGGAGTTCTATAAAGGGACGAAGTTCTTTAAATGATAAAACAAGATTTAAAGGATATGGGCGTGAGGCGTAGTGAGGCAGGGCGGGAGTGGGGGTAGGTGGGTGATGGGGTGTGGAGTGATAAGGGATGGGCATCATAGGACGGGGGATGGTGAGAGGGGTAGAGGGATGGGTAATTCCCTCATACTACCGTAGAGAATGTGGGCGGCGGGCGTGAAGATGTGGGTGGGGACGTGAGGGTGGGGGTAAGGGTGGGAGGGGTGGTGGTCGCTGAAGGTCCCCACTTGCTCTCAGGTATATACATTATGTACTAACCTTATATATGTCTTGCCGAATAGGTAAAACTTGCAATTTTGGCTTAGCAACGCTCTTCTTGTCGAATAAGACAAGCGAAAGTTTTTGAATGCAGTAATTTCGTAGAAATCATTCTGAGCCTAACGAAAAAAATATATTTCACTGTTTGTTTATTATTAAATTATGTAAACTTATCTAAAATGTATTTAATTGGTTTAAGCTAGATTAAATTGCGCTTGTTTTAATAAGGTTAGGTAAGTTTTCTAAGGTTCTTTGGTATAAAATGATTAATTTTTTACATTAACATATATGAAAAATATATCTTTAAACGTATAAGAGAAAATTTTAGAAAATGATTTAATTTTAAATGAGTTCTTGCTAATTGACTGTATATATATATATATATATATATATATATATATATATATATATATATATATATATATATATATATATATATATATATATGCAAAACAACCACTGTGAAAGAATAGAGAAATTCCAAGCGCTTTCGTGACTACTCACATTATCAAGTAATAATAAAAGTAATGCATCAAACGAAAGCATATGAAGGGTCTAGACCACACCTCACTATCACATCCTTTATATACCTTCCTTTGATGCTCTACTTTTATTGTTCCTTGATAATGTGAGTAGTCACGAAAGCGCTTGGAATTTCTCTATTCTTTCACAGTGGTTGTTTTGCATATTCTGAAATCACCTGTTTACTGTGATCTTATTGCATATATATATATATATATATAATCAGGAAACTCACAACATCCGAGTTTTTTTTAAGGCAAATTACGACATAGCTCAAAAATTAACTCAAATTTTCCATTAAGACGCCCAAATTTTGAAGCCAGGCTAAAGGGGCATTATCTTCTTATGTCATAAGGATTAATATCTTAAAACATCACAGTACATTAAGTTTGAATCCGCTCAGAATTTGCTTTGTCAAGCTGTCAGCGTTGAAAGTTGAGATCAGTCGCATGAAGTACCCAGAAACCATCACGTGTAAACCAGTATTTTAACTTTCTCAGCTTCTTCCATGAATAAAGGGCATATAATGCGGACTTACACGGGCTAAAATCAATGCAAACTTCTTTCTAAGTAGGATTAACCAGCATTTAAGATCAAAGTAGGATTAACCAGCGTTTAAGATCAAAGTATGATTAACCAGAGTTTAAGATCAAAGTAGGATTAACCAGCCTTTAAGATCAAAGTAGGATTAACCAGCCTTTAAGATTTAGTAACGTTTTATTTAGCCTTTGGGTATATAAAACACTTTTTTTTACACTGGTGTTGAGAGTTCACAAAAATTATTAGGGCATAAAATTACATTATTTACATTTAAGCTAAGACTTTTTTCTGGTCAGTTTGAATAATAAAATTGACATATGAAACTTGCACTTTCTGAAAATCAGGAGAAGCAATAATCAGAAATTGTTATAATAACCATTTTTAGCATACATGATATTCAAAACCAGGCGGGGCAGCAGCTACCCAGCAACACAGGAGTCACATGATCACATCGTCTACCCGTCCTCATCCCAACATGTCATTCTTCAGGTCTCCATACGTCACTTACACCTCACTCTCCGCCTCTATATACTGTCTTTTTAACCTCTGTATGTTAACCAGATGAACTGGCCAAAACAGTGCTTGAGCAGCATACGTTGCAACACTGCAGAACTCTTTCTCCTTCGGGAGCCAGAGACGGGTCATCGCAAGATTAAGACCCGTGCCAGGACTCCGGTCTTGGCAAACATTATACATATATACATACTCTGTATGTTAGAAGTGGTCAACGTCCTAGTGTTTGCTTAAGTGTTTTCCTAAGCCAACTTATCGGTGTCTATTTCTAAGGTTTATACCAATACACAAATAAAAAAATCGCATATTAGCAAATGAAACTTACAACGACGTATCGGTCCGACTTCGACAAGCACTTCTGGGGGACTTGTTAATAGTCCAATACGGTCCGAAACGCCGTTTTAAGTTTCAGTCTAACATGTCTTGAGAAGTTACATTGCAAGATATTTAAGAAAGGGATTCCTAGTGATAATCATCTTGGGTTATTAAATAAACACAGCTACCATGGAGGGGTTAAATGAATTTATTGTCTACAATGATACAGTTCTTGTATGTTTTAAAATACGTATATTATAACTGCATGATTTTACAAGCTATTTATTTATACATACAGTGTTTCGTTCATTTCTTAACATCCTAATACCAAGTACATTGTTAATCTCAATAATCCTACCACTGATATTAGGAACACTGAGTTTCTTCCTCATATGCTGAATTTTGATAGTTTTAGGACAGTATAGGGCACGGAAGTGCTTGGGACATTGTTAATTTTAACTATGGTTCTGTTGTATATTAAAATATAACTTTTCTTGGGGTTTCTTAATTACATTCTCAATAAATAGTAAAAGTAATGAACAGAGAGATAACCCGGATATATGAGACAGAAGCTTACAGTTTTGGTCCGACTTGGACCATTTACAAAGTCACACTGTCACAGTGTGACTGTGAATGTAAATGTGTCTCACTACTGTACAAGACTCTCTAGGCTACATTACGAACAAAAGGGCACAATACCGTGACTGGATCATTTACAAAGTCACACTGTGACAGTGTGACTTTGTAAATAATCCACTCAGGAAATTGTGCCTTTTTGTTCATTAAAAGTAATGAAGCCTAGGTAGTGTTGTTAAGTAGCTAGACGCCTAGTTGAGCAGGACGTCACTGGTGACCCAGGGTTTTCTTCTCTCCACAGGTATTTAAAACTATCATTGCGTATGCATTAGAAATAAATTAATATCACTTTTAGGTTCAATTTAATATTTTCTCCGAGGTTCAATTATTTTTCATAAACGAATTTATTATTTTAGTAGCCTACAAAATACAGTTACTGAATGATATTGAATATTCAACAGTCTGCTGTTTCTCTCCTGCAACACACACACACACACACACACACACACACACACACACACACACACACACACACACACACACACACACACACAGTCTAACACATTTCACTTCATATTTGTTAATCCTGCCTTCCGGATACTCTATGATTATTCTCTTCATTAACGATTCATTAAGAAATAATTGTCTCATAATCAGACTGATGTCGCTCGCTGTCATCACAGATTTTCCCGTGATATTAACTGTCTTCTGCTAGTAGCATTATATATATTTATATATATATTATATATATATGCAAAACAACCACTGTGAGAGAATAGTGAAATTCCAAGCGATTTCGTGACTTCTCACATTATCAAGGAAATATCATAGTTCCATGATAATGTGAGAAGTCACGAAAGCGCTTGGAATTTCACTATTCTTTCAGTGGTTGTTTTGCATATTCTGAAATCACCTGTTGACTCTGATCTTACTGCATATATATATATATATATATATATATATATATATATATATATATATATATATATATATATATATATATATATATATATATACATTGGTCCCTCGCTTTTCGTAGTTCTCTGCAATCGTAAATTTCGCCAATCATAGGGGTATTTTCGTATAAACATGGACTCGCTTTTCATAGGTTGACTCTGGCATTGTTTACCAGTGAGTGAAGGTCCCCTCAAGTGCTCCTACGAAATATTTCATATTCCACTCATTTTAGTGCTTGCAAGTACTAAATAAGCTACCATGACTCCAAAGAAAGCTCCTAGTGCCAAGCCTGTGGTAAAGAAGGTGAGAAATATGTACAGTGACAGTCTTGGGCCATTTTAGGGAAGTGTTAAAGAGATGCCAGAAACAGAGCTCTCTCCACAGTTACTTTGCGAGACAGGACTAGAGTGACTCTCAAGGTGGTCCAAGTGGCATTAAGAAATAGAGAAGAGAAGCAACCCCAGAGAAGTAATTGGTACCTGAGGTGTTGCTGGAAGGGGATTCCCCTTCCAAACTGTAAACAATCCAATCTCTCTCCTCCTCCAGTCTCCCATACACTAAGAAGAATCTCCAATAAAGGTAAGTGTTATGCTGCTAATGTTTCATTCATCATTTCCCATTGTATTGTTTATGTACTACATGTATATTTCATGTAAAGTTTTTTTTTTGTTTTAATACTTCTGGGTGTCAGGAACGGATTAATTGTATTTACATTATTTCTTATGGGGAAAATTAATTCGCAAATCGTAAATTTCGTTTATAGTAACGGCTCCAGGAACGGATTAATATATATATATATATATATATATATATATATATATATATATATATATATATATATATATATATATATATATATATATATACCCCCACATTTCAACAAATCGGCCGTCTCCCACTGAGGCAGGGTGACCCAAAAAAGAAAGAAAATTCCCAAAAAGAAAATACTTTCATCATCATTCAACACTTTCACCACACTCACACATTATCACTGTTTTTGCAGAGGTGCTCAGAATACAACAGTTTAGAAGCATACACATATAAAGATACACAACATATCCCTCCAAACTGCCAATATCCCAAACCCCCTCCTTTAAAGTGCAGGCATTGTACTTCCAATTTCCAGGACTCAAGTCCGACTATATGAAAATAACCGGTTTCCCTGAATCCTTTCACTAAATATTACCCTGCTCACACTCCAACAGATCGTCAGGTCCCAAGTACCATTCGTCTCCATTCACTCCTATCTAACACGCTCACGCACGCTTGCTGGAAGTCCAAGCCCTCTAGAACTGTCCTGGAGACCCTCATCCTCAGAGAAAAGAATAAACTTGCTTCAGGGAAAACTCAAGGTTCTCCCTGAAGCAGTTTGAGAATTTTCTCCTACCACCCCCTATATTTCAAGTATGTTTTATTTAAAGACAAAATACATTGGCCAAACATTCACAAAAATACAACAGAAAGTAAAACAACATAGGCAACTCAGAGCTACATCTCGAATATTTCGTCCAGCTCCCCTGCGGTGGGCCGCATGCCCAGAATGCTGCAGGCATTTCCTCTCTGGATCGCAACACTGAGTCTCTGAAAGAGGAAGCTGGTCGCCCTGTGATCCTTGGTTTCTATGATGAGCTTTTCACCTAGCTCTTTGAGGAACTTTAGAGCACACTTGCCCCATGCTCCAAGGGTCTCCGACCCTATTGGAATGAAGTTATAGCAAGGGGGAAGGTCTTCATATTTTCGGATCTTCTGGGTCTCCCTGTGGCTGGCAGCTCCACCCCCTTCCACTACGGAGTATGGCAAGTAGGTGCCAATGTGGCGGCACAGGTGTAGTCCCAGGCAATCTGCTTTCTATCCTTCCAGGGTAGCATAGTGGCTCCATCAGGACGCTTTTGACTTCCATCAGACCTCTGTACTTGGGGTTCCCGTTGAGCTGGGCAACGGGCTGTGGCGAGGCTTCTCTTTATGATGTCACTGACCTCCTCATGTCTGGCATACTTCTCTTCTGCTGTGTGACACACGAGACCATGAAGTTCGAATTGATCAGCTGTCGCCCTGCCGCAAATACACCTATGTTTGGTGAGGATGGGGGCGGCTAGGCGAAGAGCAATACCAATCCGAATGGCCTGTGGGTCGAGACGGGTGCCCAGGGAGGAATTGGGAACAGCTAACAGGAAATCTCCTGAGTGCGGTGCCTTCACTGCCAGGAGACGAGCTTTGTCCTTTCCTGAATCGTTGGAGAGCATTGTGTTGGCGATTTTTTCCATGATCGGTTTGTCCCAGTGGGACTGTTTGTGCTGTTTGGGAGGAGCTGGTCTACTGGAGGAGTCTGTAAGGGTGTCCCACCGAATCGCTGCTTCAGTAAACCTGGGGTCTTGAGCTCCTACCACGTCTCTCAAGCGTTCGGGTACTATCTTCTTGACTAATGCACTGGAAGCCAAACACGAAGACAGAAAAGCAGGTAAAGCAACATGCGTTGCTTTGCGCACCCCTATACCTCCCAGTCGCACTGGGAGGGTTGCCTGATCCCATTGCTCATCCTCTAGTGACAGGTTCAGTGCCTTAAAAGTTGATCTCAGGTGTGCGTCATATTCATCGAGTGTTGGGTTGTCAAAAGAGGGTGCACACCTCAGGAAGTGAGTGAGTCTTGGCATAGTAAGACACCTTGTGAGGAGATACAGAGCATCATGGGCATCAAGATCGCTTATTCTCTCCTCCATTCTCATCAGGTCATTCAATTTGTCCCTGAGGACAGTGTCGATGGCCTGGTGACCCAGCGGTGCTCCCAAGAGGGTACTGTTGGACGGAGTGGCAGCTGAGACTTACGGGAGGATTTTTCGCACAGCATTGATTATTTCCTGGTTTGCTGTGATGATTTCACACTTGGAGGGATTGAGGATGAGTCCCAAGTCTTCTCCCTGTGTTTTCACCAGTTGTAGGTCCCCCACCAGGGACTCTTCAGTACCTACCAGAGTGCCGTCATCCAGGTACCAGATATTGAGCTCACTGCGTAGGCTGGAAGTTAGTTCTCTTACTGCCAAGCAGAAGAGAAGTGGAGCGAGTGGGTCACCCTGCTGAACACCCTCTGATGACTGAATTTCATGTTCTCCAAACAAAAGAATTGAGAGTTTGCTGAGCCGGCTGAAATGAAGAGAAAATGCCTGGGGAACCGATCCCGAACAGCTGGCAAGACAGCATCTCTCTTCACCATATTAAAAGCATTTCTAAAATCAAGTTTGACTATGGCCTTGTCTTCTGGTAGGTCCGTGATGTAGGCCCTTGCGGCATGAGCTGCGGATTCACTGCCTTGAGAAACCCCAAAGCCCAGTTGGTGTGGCTGGAGTAAAGTGGCAGCTTCTAGGCGAATGTTTCTCACTGCTGCTTTGACAACGAGATGGCGAAGAGTGTTTCCAACTGCAATGGGTCTGGTTCCCCCATCCCTCTTCTTCAATGCACATAGTGAGACTCCAAAAAAGAAAGGTTTAATTTATTTTGGGATTCGCCCAGCCAGGCAATTGTTGACGAAAGTTGTTAACTCGGTGAGAAGAATTGATGCAGATTCACCGAGTACTGGATTTACCATCTCTTTGAGGTGCTGAGGTCGAATTCCAGTATAACCTCCTGCAGATCCTGCTGGAAATGACACGATCGCCTTATAGACTTCCGATTCTGGCAAAATTAATTGTTCAGTGATGGGGTCTTCCTCAGGGTTGTCGTTGATGGCTATGGTGTCCCTGGTTGGATGCTTGTCTCTTAGTGCTTGGGCTGTGGTCTCATCCTTGGGGGCTACAGTGTCGTCACATGTAATTATTCTTATTGCTATATAAGGGGTCTGGCCAACACCTCACTATCAGATCCCACAACGGTTAAACACCTGACGCGCGCCGACCCAACTTGGATAGGTCTTTTGCACAACTCACCCACAAACTATTCTACCCAAGAAAATTTAAAAATTATTATTTGTCCAGTGTATTATTAAATTCTTCCCAAATTCTATTAATTATAAATGGATCTAATTTATATAAACCAAAGGAAATATTCATATTATTGTCAAAACTGCTTTTTATGAAACAAGATTCAATTATATTCCTGTCGACTATGGACTTGCTTGATACTACTTTCTCAACTTTTTGAAAATCAATTGGATGGTTAAAATGCCCTATTTATTCATGTAAGAGATTTTAACTATCCAATTGATTTTCAAAAAGTTTAGAAAGTAGTATCAAGCAAGTCCATGGTCGACAGGAATATAATTGAATCTTGTTTCATAAAAAGCAGTTTTGACAATAATATGAATATTTCCTTTGGTTTATATAAATTAGATCCATTTATAATTAATAGAATTTGGGAAGAATTTAATAATACACTGGACAAATAATAATTTTTAAATTTTCTTGGGTAGAATAGTTTGTGGGTGAGTTGTGCCACAAGTTGGGTCGGCGCGCGTCAGGTGTTTAACCGTTGTGGGATCTGATAGTGAGGTGTTGGCCAGACCCCTTATATAGCTTCCTTGGATGCTTTACTTTCATAGTTCCTTGATAATGTTAGTAGTCACGAAAGCGCTTGGAATTTCTCTATTCTTTCAGAGTGGTTGTTTTGCATATATATATATATATATATATATATATATATATATATATATATATATATATATATATATATATATATATATATATATATATATAAACTCTTTTTTATAACCCTTTCTTTTCTACTGCCATTCATGTTTTCAACCAGAATAAGGGTATTTTTTTTAACTCGTTGAGAGAAAGAGAGAGAGAGAGAGAATTATCAAGATTAATACGAATATCACACAATCATTATTGAAGTAACTATGATTATCGCTCTCATATTCTTCGTCAGAGGTAAACAGTCAGCAGTAACATCATTTTCACTGGACGCTCAACACCAGGTCATTAACTGAGGCAAAGTGAACTGACATTGCACACACAAATCAACAACACTTCCAACAATCATCACCTCTGTTGCAACACTAATTATGTGCGGAACACGTATTGTGTGGCCATTCTTACTCTGTAGCCACACATATTGTGTAGCCACACATTGTGTATCCACACATATTGTGTAGCCACACGTATTGTGTAGCCACATATATTGTGTAGCCACATATATTGTGTAGCCACATATATTGTGTAGCCACATATATTGTATAACCACACATATTGTGTAGCCACATATATTGTGTAGCCACACGTATTGTGTAGCCACATATATTGTGTAGCCACATATATTGTGTAGCCACATATATTGTGTAGCCACATATATTGTGTAGCCACACGTATTGTGTAGCCACATATATTGTATAACCACACATATTGTGTAGTCACACGTATTGTGTAGCCACATATATTGTGTAGCCACATATATTGTGTAGCCACATATATTGTGTAGCCACATATATTGTGTAGCCACATATATTGTGTAGCCACACGTATTGTGTAGCCACACATATTCTGTAGCCACATATATTGTGTAGCCACATATATTGTATAACCACACATATTGTGTAGCCACATATATTGTGTAGCCACATATATTGTGTAGCCACATATATTGTGTAGCCACATATATTGTGTAGCCACATATATTGTGTAGCCACATATATTGTGTAGCCACACGTATTGTGTAGCCACATATATTGTGTAGCCACACGTATTGTGTAGCCACATATATTGTGTAGCCACACGTATTGTGTAGCCACATATATTGTATAACCACACATATTGTGTAGCCACACGTATTGTGTAGCCACATATATTGTGTAGCCACATATATTGTGTAGCCACATATATTGTGTAGCCACATATATTGTGTAGCCACATATATTGTATAACCACACATATTGTGTAGCCACATATATTGTGTAGCCACACGTATTGTGTAGCCACATATATTGTGTAGCCACATATATTGTGTAGCCACATATATTGTGTAGCCACATATATTGTGTAGCCACACGTATTGTGTAGCCACATATATTGTATAACCACACATATTGTGTAGCCACACGTATTGTGTAGCCACATATATTGTGTAGCCACATATATTGTGTAGCCACATATATTGTGTAGCCACATATATTGTGTAGCCACATATATTGTGTAGCCACATATATTGTGTAGCCACATATATTGTGTAGCCACACGTATTGTGTAGCCACATATATTGTGTAGCCACATATATTGTGTAGCCACATATATTGTGTAGCCACATATATTGTGTAGCCACACGTATTGTGTAGCCACACATATTCTGTAGCCACACGTATTCATTCATAACTAGAGATAAATGGTATAAAATACCGACACGATACAAAAAAAAAATAGAGAAAAATGCAATATTCGTGGTAAGAACAAAGTTACTCGCCCTCCCGTGCAAGTTCGTCTCACATCTAACCTCCCCAACATTCTCCACCTGGCTCTCCACCCTACATATACTCACGTACTCTTTACTGACTTGATAAAGCCCACTGTGTGGGCGAAATGTTGTCAAGAGAGGATCGTATTATACTACATTTGTCTTACTTTCCCATAACCATGTACTGTTTACTACAACTTCGAGAAGTTACCTGAAGTTGTCATCGGGTCTTATTTATCCTCATTGTTGACTGAGGCTGAGTAAAATCCACTCAAATAAGATTGAGGAAAATTCACATGAAAAATGACCATGCATTTCGGGACCTGAAGAGGGGAAATGAGTAAATAAGAGAGAATGATTTTTTTTTTATTTTCAACATACCGGCCATATCCCACCGAGGCAGGGTGACTTGAAAAGTTTTTTTCTTTTTAAATTTAGTAATTTATGCAGGGTAATTTTTTGGTATTTAAAGTGAAATGATGACTGGTCATGAATGTAGTTCACATTCTCGTTCGGGAAAATTACTCATTTTTATTTGTTAACCAATGTTAACAATTGTTAACATTGGTTAACATTACTAAATGGGAAGTTAAATATTTAGGTATTGCGTGAGAGAAACCTCACAGCAGCAGTGAGAGAAACCTCTCAGCAGCAGTGAGAGGAACCTCACAGCAGCAGTGAGAGGAACCTCACAGCAGCAGTGAGAGAAACCTCTCAGCAGCAGTGAGAGGAACCTCACAGCAGCAGTGAGAGGAACCTTACAGCAGCAGTGAGAGGAACCTCACAGCAGCAGTGAGAGAAACCTCTCAGCAGCAGTGAGAGGAACCTCACAGCAGCAGTGAGAGGAGCCTCAAAGCAGTGAGAGGAACCTCACAGCAGCAGTGAGAGAAACCTCTCAGCAGCAGTGAGAGGAACCTTACAGCAGCAGTGAGAGGAACCTCACAGCAGCAGCGAGAGAAACCTCTCAGCAGCAGTGAGAGGAACCTCACTGCAGCAGTGAGAGAAACCTCTCAGCAGCAGTGAGAGGAACCTCACAGCAGCAGTGAGATGAACCTCACAGCAGCAGTGAGAGGAACCTCACAGCAGCAGTGAGAGAAACCTCTCAGCAGCAGTGAGAGGAACCTCACAGCACCAGTGAGAGGAACCTTACAGCAGCAGTGAGAGGAACCTCACAGCAGCAGCGAGAGAAACCTCTCAGCAGCAGTGAGAGGAACCTCACTGCAGCAGTGAGAGAAACCTCTCAGCAGCAGTGAGAGGAACCTCACAGCAGCAGTGAGAGGAACCTTACAGCAGCAGTGAGAGGAACCTCACAGCAGCAGCGAGAGAAACCTCTCAGCAGCAGTGAGAGGAACCTCACAGCAGCAGTGAGAGAAACCTCTCAGCAGCAGTGAGAGGAACCTCACAGCAGCAGTGAGAGGAACCTTACAGCAGCAGTGAGAGGAACCTCACAGCAGCAGTGAGAGAAACCTCTCAGCAGCAGTGAGAGGAACCTCACAGCAGCAGTGAGAGGAGCCTCACAGCAGCAGTGAGAGGAACCTCACAGCAGCAGTGAGAGAAACCTCTCAGCAGCAGTGAGAGGAACCTCACAGCAGCAGTGAGAGAAACCTCTCAGCAGCAGTGAGAGGAACCTCACAGCAGCAGTGAGAGGAGCCTCACAGCAGCAGTGAGAGGAACCTCACAGCAGCAGTGAGAGAAACCTCTCAGCAGCAGTGAGAGGAACCTCACAGCAGCAGCGAGAGAAACCTCTCAGCAGCAGTGAGAGGAACCTCACAGCAGCAGTGAGAGGAACCTCACAGCAGCAGTGAGAGAAACCTCTCAGCAGCAGTGAGAGAAACCTCTCAGCAGCAGTGAGAGAAACCTCTCAGCAGCAGTGAGAGGAACCTCACAGCAGCAGTGAGAGAAACCTCTCAGCAGCAGTGAGAGGAACCTCACAGCAGCAGCGAGAGAAACCTCTCAGCAGCAGTGAGAGGAACCTCACAGCATCAGTGAGATGAACCTCACAGCAGCAGTGAGATGAACCTCACAGCAGCAGTGAGAGGAACCTCACAGCATCAGTGAGAGGAACCTCACAGCATCAGTGAGATGAACCTCACAGCAGCAGTGAGAGGAACCTCACAGCAGCAGTGAGATGAACCTCACAGCAGCAGTGAGAGGAACCTCACAGCATCAGTGAGAGGAACCTCACAGCATCAGTGAGAGGAACCTCACAGCATCAGTGAGATGAACCTCACAGCAGCAGTGAGATGAACCTCACAGGAAAGGATAATAGGTATTAAGGAGAGTGAAATACTGAGCATTCCATTGATAAATAATCCTTAAGCTGTGTATTGTTGTCCTTGTAACTATAACTGCCAGTGATAGTAGGCCCAATAGTGGTAGAAATAGTCGTATTATTGGTGCTAGTAACACTAATAACAGTAGTACTATTAATAGTAGCACTAATAACAGCAGTACTGTTAATAGTATCACTAATAAGTAGTACTGTTAATAGTATCACTAATAACAGTAGTACTATTAGTCGCAGCACTAATAACAGTGGTACTATCAATAGCACTGATAACAGCAGTATTATTAATAGCACAAGCTGTGACAGGAGTAGTGTTAGCACTGGTGGCACCAGTAATAGTAGTGGTAGTAGTAATAGTGAGAGTGGTGGCAGGAATGTTGGTAGTAGTGGTACTTGTAGCTTTAGACTGGACATTGAAGCTCCACTTTAAAAGGGATAATTCGTTGTTAGTGTATGCAAATGATTCGAGCTGTTTTCGTATGTAAATCTTAGTGTGTAGTAGTAGTAGTAGTAGTAGTAGTAGTTATAGTACGTAGTAAAGACGTCCCTCTGAATTACCGCCTCAGTGCCACAAACACACACACAAAGACAGACACACACACACACACACACACACACACACACACACACACACACACACCTACACACACACACACACACACACACACACACACACCTACACACACACACACACACACACCTACACACACACACACACACACACACACACACACACACACACACACACACACACACACACACACACACCTACACACACACACCTACACACACCTACACACACACACACACACACACACACACACACACACACACACACACAACACACAACACACACACACACACACACACCTACACACCTACAACAGGCCTAGTGTCTAATCGACATGTGCCTAGGACAAAATGGTAACTAACACACAATCGACTGTGGCACCTCTGAATTTCTCAGATGCGTATATCTCTGTGGTTCTGATTTTCTGTACTTCAAGTGTAGTACCTCTGTAGGTCTCTGAATTACCTCTACAGTTCTCTGTAGTACCTCTGCAGCTCTCTGTAGTACCTCTATAGCAGTCTCTAGCACCTTAGTAGCTCTCTGTGCTTTACACCTCTGTTTAGTGCCCCTCACGTCTTTCCATTTGTGTAAACTCTAAAGAGTTTACACAAGAGTCAGCCATGACTCGACCCATGAGTAAAATTTTCCTTCAATACCATGTGCTGCCACACGCTCTTTGAGTTTCCAGTTCTGTAATTTGTGAAAAGATATATACACCCTGGGTTATATGACTCTCATTGTATATACACTGTATGTCTCTCACTGAACATACACTGTATGTCTCTCACTGTGTATACACTGATCGTATGTCTCTCACTGTATATAAACTGTATGTCTCTCACTGTATATGCACTGTATGTCACTGTATATACACTGTATGTCTCACTGTATATGAACTGTATGTCTCTCACTGTATATAAACTATGTTTCTCACTGTATATAAACTGTATGTCTCTCACTGTATATACACTTTGTCTCTTACTGTATGTACACTGTCATGTATATACACTGTCTCTCACTGTATATTTCTCACTGTATATACACTGCGAGTTTAATCTCTATTTTAGGGCTTAAAGTATTCCTTACTAATGATATACAGGCAACATGCAGCCTTAATGACCCTCGTGTGATCTATGGACTTGAAACCATCTTAACAAGCCGAAGTCTTATTGACGATCACATAAGCAACGTTATGACCAGAATCATATTCAACCAGTTCAAGTATTTTAGCAATGAAAGATAAGTGAATTTCTTAAGAAAAATGACTTGGAAATACTTCTCCTAATAATGACTCTAATAATTTACCCTATATCCAGGTCAGGTACATAGGGATGTAACTCGAAGCTATTGATCTATTTCCCTTTTAAAGGGATGTGTGAGACTTTACAAATATTTCACCCAAGGAAAGCGAAACATCTAATAATAAAGCCTTTGGCTGGTGTATCTATCTTGGTATTCACTTGTAGGCCGGCAGTATCTTCCACAATAGATATGATTATCTGCCAGATCTCCGGCACTCTATCCGTTTGCAGTAGTGTACTAACTAAAAAAAATATAATTCTTTTTTAAGTCCTTAAAAACAGATCCTTAGAGCCAAGACTGTTTGAGAACTAAGCCTACATGGTTTGTCGTTTTCGGGTGCAAATAGCTGAAAGACCCATGTATATATAATATATAATATATATATATATATATATATATATATATATATATATATATATATATATATATGTCGTGCCGAATAGGCAGAACTTGCGATCTTGGCTTAAATAGCAACGCTCATCTTGCCATATAGGACAAGTGAAAATTTGTGTATGCAATAATTTCGCCAAAATCATTCTGAACCTAACGAAAAAAATATATTTGATTGTGTTTGTTTAGTATTAAATTATTGTAAACGTATTTAAAATATATTTAGTTGGGTTAGGGTAAAATAAATTGCTCTTGTTATAATAAGGTTAGGTAAGTTTTCTAAGATTCTTTTGGTGCAAATTAAAAATTTTTACATTAACATTAATGAAAAAATATATATCTTTAAACGTATAATAAGAGAAAGTTTCAGAAAAGACTTAATTTTAAACGAGTTCTTGCTAATTGACCAGTTTTACATATTCGGCACGACATATATATATATATATATATATATATATATATATATATATATATATATATATATATATATATATATATATATATATATATATATATATATATGATGCACTAGACACATGTGCAACACTTGGGTATCTTTATTGAGGAAACGTTCCGCCAGAGAGTGGCTTCATCAGTCCATACAAAGGAGAATGGTGAAGAACAGGAGGAACTTGAGGTACTGAGTCCCTCAGCCTTGAGTCGATGTAATCAGTAAATCTTGAGGTATTTTAATAAATCCTTAAAAAATAGCTGGAAATACCTTTTACAATTCAAAACGGAACAACCAACCTTATTCAACCAAAAAAATATGTTGGTTCTCCCTTACCATGAAAACTTGGTTGACATACCTTATCTTCTTAAGACTTTAAGTTGAATTTAAAAATCTTGACACAGATAAAAAACATTTGATAAAAATACACCCCAAAATGCTGACGGATGTGTCTATAAGATTTGTCAAATTTGTGAAGAAGTTTATTACTGTCAAACTGGTAAAAGTCTTGAACTTAGGTTCAAACAACAAAATATAGAATTAGAACTGAACAAGATTCTAATGTGAGAGATTTTAACCATCCAATTGATTATAAAAAAGCTGAGAAAGTTACATTAGGCAAGTCCATGGTCGACACGAATATAATAGAACCATATTTTATAAAAAGCGGGTTTGAAAATAATACGAATGTTTATTTTAGTTTATATAAATTATATATATATATATATATATATATATATATATATATATATATACACAGCACGCTGTACATATTTCACATACGAAGATCCTGATGGCAAATGATGCGTCTTCTACAAGAGATCTGAAGGTCATGGGTCACCAAACCACAGAGCGGGGACACCGCACGACCAGAGCTTCAGGAAGGAGGTGTACCCATAAGAAGACCTGAAGCGACTCTGAACCACGGGAGATGACAGGGAAAAACAACAGGAGACAGCCACCGCAAAAGTACGTTCTGGTTACCATAAGTCTAGCAGATGGATGCCAACCAGGAGGAAGCAAGCAGCCAGGGAAATGGCACGGCTGGCAATACTAGGAGAGGTAAGTGTCGGTCATGCATACAGCTTCGTTGTCTCAACTCGACTGGTTTCCTCCGCAAACACGGTAGTTGCCCTGGTTCAGGATGTCCTCCTGTGGAAAGTGATGATCCAGATCCATCTCAGGCACCTGAACCCACTCCAGACAATATCTTGGAAGCAATTAAAGCAACAGGTACCAGGACACTCACACATATTCCCAAAGCAGCCTGTCCACACGCAGCTGGGAAACTTACAGACCTCTTACAAAAAGTAAACGATGTTTCCACTATCTTAAATGATCCACCAACCATCAAGGCATGGCACAACTTGCTACTTTTTGGCAATGTCTGTTTAGCTGTGCCGGAAAGAAGGGGAAAGAGGCTAACCTCAATGATGATTAAATCGTTAAGAGATTTTCATAGAGCTGATAACCTCATTCGCTTTCCCTGTCAACACAAAAACGGGAGAGGCAGAACCCCCACTCACTCCACTGACAGTACAAAAGTCAAGTCCAGGTGAGCAAGAAAATTGAAGAGGGCAACACAGTGGAGGCAATCAGAATTATTACCATTGAAGATACAGTTGCCCCCCAGGGATGTTGACACGGCTGAAGCACTTAGAGGAAAGCACCCTGCCAGGGAAACCAGTGGCACCAACAGTTCCAGCACCTTTGTCCCCGCTGTAGAACCATTGATTGTGGAAGACTCAGACATTTACAAAGCAATAATGTCGTTCCCATCTGGCTCTGCTGGGGGTTACACTGGAATAAGGCCACAGCATTTAAAGGAAATGGTTAATCCAGTTATTGGGGAAATTGCAGAGACACTGCTTTCAGAGATCACAAGGTTCGTCAACAATTCCTTGGCTGGTCTGATTCCTGATGAAATTAGACCTTTCTTTTTTGGTGCAACACTTTGTGCACTTAAAAAGAAGGATGGAGGAATTCGGCCAATTACAGTAGGCAACACGTTACGCCGCCTCATATCCAAAGCTGCTGTCCGAAGTATTCGTGCACAGGCAGCCATGATGCTTCAACCAAACCAGCTTGGCTTTGGGGTCTCTCAAGGAAGTGAAGCAGTGGTTCGTGAAACAAGGGCGTATATCAACAACCTGCCTGAGGACAATGCAGTGGTAAAATTAGATTTCAAGAATGCATTCAATCTCCTGAAA
Organism: Cherax quadricarinatus; assembly: GCF_038502225.1. Taxonomy (NCBI): domain Eukaryota; kingdom Metazoa; phylum Arthropoda; class Malacostraca; order Decapoda; family Parastacidae; genus Cherax; species Cherax quadricarinatus. Next base: position 12,868,396 of record NC_091354.1, read on the forward strand.
AGAGATGTGGTATTAGCAGCAGTACAAGAAGATTTCCCTGGTCTCTTCCCTTTTGTTTCAGCTGGGTATAGCAAGGAATCAATGCTTCTCTTTGGAGAGCGTGAAATCACGTCATCGGAGGGTGTCCAACAAGGAGATCCTCTTGCACCATTTCTCTTCTGTATGGTTAGGGAAATCACAGACTGACCAGCGAGCTAAACATCTGGTTCCTAGATGATGGTACACTAGCAGCTACAAAGGAGTCCCTCCTACATGATCTTACACAGGTAATGACACGGGGACAGGAAATGGGTCTCATCCTGAATCCATCCAAATGTGAAATCATCTCAGTCAATCAACAAGTGATAAATGCAGTGAGATCAAAACTACCAGTAGCATCAGTCATTGCCCCCACAAACAGTGTCTTGCTAGGAGCACCTCTACGAAGCAATGCCATTGACACAATTCTCAGGAAGAAATTGGAAGAGTTAAGGAGAATGAAACAACGAATAGGCAATCTGGACACCCACGATGCCTTGTACCTTCTCACAAAGTGCTTGAGTCTGCCCAGGTTGACATATTTCCTAAGATGTGCACCTTCATACGATAACCCTTTACTGCACGAATATGACAGTATCCTGAGGCAGATATTTACGAAAGTATTTAACCTTACTCTAGAAGACGGGCAGTGGAACCAAGCTACACTTCCAGTCAGACTAGGAGGCATTGGTGTCCGCAAGTCATCACAGATTGCGTTACCTGCTTTTCTGTCCTCATGTATTGCATCCAGAGGCTTGTAGTAGCGGTCCTCCCTGAACATCTTAGGGACAAGATTGGAGTCCAAAAAAAAAAGTTCATTAACGGAGCCATGATCTGGGATAATCTAACGGGCTCTGAAACCAGACCTGCTCCTCCCAACAACTACAAACAATCGCACTGGGATGGTCAAATAGTGGAAAATATAGCCTCAACAATGGTTCAGTGTGTCAGGGAAGGATAGAGCCCGCCTCCTGGCAGTGAAAGCCCCTCATGCAGGGGACTTTCTGTTGGCTGTTCCCAACTCCAGCCATGGCACACGCCTCGACACACAGACCATCCGCATCGGTGTTGCCCTTCGACTTGCAGCCCCTATTCTCTCCGAACACAGGTGTATTTGTGGCACTGAAGCAGCAGACCGAATCGGGTACCATGGTCTTGTGTGCCGTAAATCCGAGGGAAAGATTGCAAGACATGAGGTTAATAACATTATCAAGAGGAGCCTCACAACAGCAGGATGCCCAGCAGTAAGGGAGCCTCCCCAGCTATGCAGATCTGATAGAAGCCAGAAGCGTCCAGATGGTATCACCCTTCAAACTTGGACAGACGGGAAGCAGGTGGTGTGGGACTATACATGTGCATCTACCTTGGCTGATACCTATCTCCAGTACACCAGGGAGGAAGGAGGGGCAGCTGCCAGCTTCAGGGAGTCGCAAAAGTCTAGAAAATATGGAGAACTTGCTCATCATTATATGTTTGTTCCCATAGGCTCAGAGACCCTTGGCTCATGGGGAAAAAGTGCATCTAAATTCCTTAAGGAGCTGGGAAAAAGACTCATCAGGGTAACTAGGGATCCCAGGAGGGCTAGTTTTCTGTTCCAGCGGCTCAGTGTGGCTTTTCAAAGGGGTAATGCCTGCTGTATTTTGGGCACACGTCCCAGCTCTGAGGAGCTGGATGAGATTTTCGCCTTATAATCGGTGATACACACGTAACAACATGTACCGTATATACCACCTTTATATCAACAATGTATCTCTTAAATCTTCTGTACCATATTATGTAATTATATATATATATATATATATATATATATATATATATATATATATATATATATATATATATATATATATATAATGTGTGTCGTGTCGAATAGGTAAAATTGGTTAATTAGCAAGAACTCATTTAAAATTAAGTCCTTTCTAAAATTTTCTCTTATACGTTTAAAGATATTTTTTTCATATATGTTAATGTAAAAATTAATAATTTTGTTCCAAAAGAACCTTAGAAAACTTACCTAACCTTATTATAACAAGCGCAATTTAATTTAGCCTAATCCAACTAAATATATTTTAGATAAACTTACAATAATTTAATAATAAACAAACACAATGAAATATAATTTTTTTCGTTAGGTTCAGAATGATTTTTGCAAAATTATTGCATACACAAATTTTCGCTTGTCTTATTCAACAAGAAGAGCGTTACTATTTAAGCCAAAATCGCAAGTTTTACCTATTCGGCACGACGTATATATAATGCAATTTCATTCGTATTTTCTCGAGAGAAATTAGAAGATAAATGATACAGATTTAAACTGAACTGTTCATAAGTAATCCAGAATTTGGAGAAAAACCTGGAGACGACGTTTCGCCCTCTCTTAAAACATTATCAAATCCAGGACGGACAGAAATTCGTCAACATGGGACCGTCCACTGATAGTGTTATGTTGAACATTTTAACACAGAACATGTAGACAGTAATATAGCAAATAACGAGTGAAGGAGAGATGGATGGTTAGGTGAGAGAGAGAGAGAGAGAGAGAGAGAGAGAGAGAGAGAGAGAGAGAGAGAGAGAGAGAGATAGAGAGGGAGGCCAGGTAGAGGGTGCACAAAGGAAGGATTAGGGAGCAGGTATGTACAGACTGACCCCAGCCAAGGCGATCACTGAACGTTATGACCCACCCTCTCTCTCTCTCTCTCTCTCTCTCTCGCTCTCTCTCTATCTATCTCTTTCTCATTATTCTCTTTCTCATCATTCTCTCTTTCTCTTCTCCTTTAGTATACAACACACCATATTTTTCCTTTCTTGTCCTGCTCCTTATTCTTCCGTGATTTCACGGAAGATTTTTACTGTAAGTTTAAGTTTGGCTGTTTACCTGTGTGATATATTCTCATTCTCTCTCTCGCTCTCTCTATCTATCTATTTATCTATCATTTCATTTCTAAGCCTGACACTAGCAATGTACCATACATTAACATAAGCTACCATACATGCAACATAACATTATATAGTATATGGATAGAATGAAAGGGGGTAAAACAGCTGGGAGTGATGGGATCAAGACAGAAATATTAAAACAGGTGGGGATGTAGTTCTGAAGTGGTTGGTGCATTTGTTCAGTATAAGCATGACAGGGAGGGAGGAAAGGTACTTAGGGATTGGTAGAGAGCGTGTATAGTACCTTTGTATGAGAGAAAAGAGGATAAATGGGAGTGTAACAATTATAGGGAAATAGACCTGTTGAGCATACCAGGTAAATAGTTTGGTGGAGTTATTAATTAAAGAATTATGAGTAAGACGAAGGAGGAACAAGGAAGCGTAGGGAATGTGTTGACGAGATGTTTACAGTCAAACATGTAAGTCAACAGTACTTAAATAAAGGTAAGGAACTTTTCGTTGTATTTATGAATTTAGAAAAAAAGCATGTGATAAGGTGGATAGGGAAGCAATGTGGCAAAGGTTGTAAATGTATGAAATAGATGAAAGATTATTAAAGTGGGAAAGGGTTTTTATGTGGAAGAGGGAGTCTTAGGTTAGGGTATGAAGGTGTGAGGGGGGATTAATTTCCAGTAAAAGTATCCCTTAGAGAGGGATAGGTGATGTCACCATGGTTGTAAAAGAAGTGAATGCTGGGGTGTTTGGGAGACGTGTGAGGATTAAAAGATAATGAATCTTATACAAAGTAGGAGTTGTCACAGTTGCTTTGTGCCTATGATGCGGTTCTTTTGGAAAATTCTGGAGAGAAGTTACGAAGGTTGGTAGATGAATTTGGGAGGGTATGTAAAAGAAGGAAATTAAAAGCAAATATAGAAAAGAACAAAGTGAGAAAAATAGTCTTGGGAATGAAAAAATGGATATCAGAGTGGATGGAGGGACTATGGAGGAAGTAAATGTGTTTAGATATTTGGGAGTGGAGTTGTCGGCAGCTGGGTCTATAAAAGATGAGGTGAACCATAGAAATGAAGAGGGAAAAAAAGGTGGGTGGTGCATGGAGACTTCTCTGGAGACAAAGAAAGTTATCCAGAGAGACAAAATAGGGGGATGTATGATAGTGGTACCAACACTGCTGAGTGGTTGTGAAACATGAGTTTTAAATGTCACAGCGAGGAAGAAACTGGAGCAGAAAGATAACTTGTTTGAGGGAAATGTGTGGTGTGACTATTCATATTCATATAGTTTATTTGGACATGATACATAGTTATACAAGGAATTATAGTACTAGTTGGGTGTACATGCCAAAAGTCCCTTGTATGCAGAGCATTGTGGGCAGGCTTAAAATTAATCTAAACTTAACAAGCAATGAAAGGTTCAGTGGTAATTACAGTAAGCAATTTATAATAGGAAGTACAATTGAGTATTCGAAAGAATGAAATTTAAACATTTCGATATTGAAGCTATAATGAATATAGTGAATATAATATACATTGAACTTCTACGTTTATTACCTGTAATTGACTGAAGAAGCCTACTGTGTAGGCGAAACGTTTCAATAATAAAGATACCTAACTGTTGCACATGTGTCTTAATTATGTGTCTTAATCATGCGTCTTAATCAGAGCTTGGAGATTAGGTGCGGGATTACCCGAGGTATTATTCAGAGGGCTGAGGAAGGGTTGTTAAGGTGGTCTGGATATTTAGAAAGGCTGGAACAAAATAGGATGACTACGAGGGCGAAGGGTAAAAGGGAAAGAGGGGTAGGGGTCGCATAGGAAGGGTTGAAGGGAAGGTTTAAGGGTGGTTTTGAGTGCTGGGGGCTTGAACATCCAACGAGCGGAACCAAGTGGTGTTTATGACTTGACGTGCTGTTGGAGTGTGAGCAAAAGAATAATTTATGAAGGGATTCAGGGAAAACCAGTTAGACGGACTTAAGTCCTGGAGTTGGGAAGTATAATGCCTGCACTTTGATGAAGGGGCGGGGATACTGCAGTTCTGATAGTAATAATTGCTAACTTCTTGGGAGGCTGGTTAAAATATCTCGGGTTCGAACCACGGCTAGTCGCAGTATTGATATTTGCTTTAAAAAAATACATGTTTCGTGGATGCAGTTTTATATATATATATATATATATATATATATATATATATATATATATATATATATATATATATATATATATATATATATATATATATATGTGTGTGTGTGTGTGTGTCTGTGTGTGTCGTGCCGAATAGGCAGAATTTGCGATTTTGGCTTAAATAGCAACACTCATGTTGCCATATAGGACAAGTGAAAATTTGTGTATGCAATAATTTCGCCAAAATCATTCTGAACCTAACGGAAAAAATATATTTCACTGTGTTTATTTAGTATTAAATTACTGTAAACAAATCTAAAATATATTTAGTTGGGTTAGGCTAAAATAAATTGCTCTTGTCATAATAAGGTTAGGTAAGTTTTCTAAGATTCTTTTGGTGCAAAATTACAAATTTTTACATTAACATTAATGAAAAAATATATCTTTAAACGTATAAGAGAAAATTTTAGAAATGACTTAATTTTAAATGAGTTCTTGCTAATTGACCAGTTTTACATATTCGGCACGACATACCTGGAGTTTACCTGGAGAGAGTTCCGGGGGTCAACGCCCCCGCGGCCCGGTCTGTGACCAGGCCTTCTGGTGGATCAGAGCCTGATCAACCAGGCTGTTACTGCTGGCTGCACGCAAACCAACGTACGAGCCACAGCCCGGCTGATCAGGAACCGACTTTAGGTGCTTGTCTAGTGCCAGCTTGAAGACTGCCAGGGGTCTGTTGGTAATCCCCCTTATATATGCTGGGAGGCAGTTGAACAGTCTCGGGCCCCTGACACTTATTGTATGGTCTCTTAACGTGCTAGTGACACCCCTGCTTTTCATTGGGGGGATGTTGCATCGTCTGCCAAGTCTTTTGTTTTCGTAGTGAGTGATTTTCGTGTGCAAGTTCGGTACTAGTCCCTCTAGGATTTTCCAGGTGTATATAATCATGTATCTCTCCCGCCTGCGTTCCAGGGAATACAGGTTCAGGAACCTCAAGAGCTCCCAGTAATTGAGGTGTTTTATCTCCGTTATGCGCGCCGTGAAAGTTCTCTGTACATTTTCTAGGTCAGCAATTTCACCTGCCTTGAAAGGTGCTGTTAGTGTGCAGCAATATTCCAGCCTAGATAGAACAAGTGACCTGAAGAGTGTCATCATGGGCTTGGCATCCCTCGTTTTGAAGGTTCTCATTATCCATCCTGTCATTTTTCTAGCAGATGCGATCGATACAATGTTATGGTCCTTGAAGGTGAGATCCTCCGACATGATCACTCCCAGGTCTTTGACGTTGGTGTTTCGCTCTATTTTGTGGCCAGAATTTGTTTTGTACTCTGATGAAGATTTAATTTCCTCGTGTTTACCATATCTGAGTAATAGAAAATTAATAATCGTTGAACTTCATATTGTTTTCTGCAGCCCACTGAAAGATTTGGTTAATGTCCGCCTGGAGCCTTGCAGTGTCTGCAATGGAAGACACTGTCATGCAAATTCGGGTGTCATCTGCGAAGGAAGACACGGTGCTGTGGCTGACATCCTTGTCTATGTCAGATATGAGGATGAGGAACAAGTTGGGAGCGAGTACTGTGCCTTGTGGAACAGAGCTTTTCACCGTGCCTGCCTCGGACTTTACTCTGTTGACTACTACTCTCTGTGTTCTGTTAGTGAGGAAATTATAGATCCATCGACCGACTTTTCCTGTTATTCCTTTAGCACGCATTTTGTGCGCTATTACGCCATGATCACACTTGTCGAAGGCTTTTGCAAAGTCTGTATATATTACATCTGCATTCTTTTTGTCTTCTAGTGCATCTAGGACCTTGTCGTAGTGATCCAATAGTTGAGACAGACAGGAGCGACCTGTTCTAAACCCATGTTGCCCTGGGTTGTGTAACTGATGGGTTTCTAGATGGGTGGTGATCTTGCTTCTTAGGACCCTTTCAAAGATTTTTATGATATGGGATGTTAGTGCTATCGGTCTGTATATATATATATATATATATATATATATATATATATATATATATATATATATATATATATATATATATATATAGTTGATCCTTGAGCAAAGTGGGGGGCAGGGGCACCGACCCCCCGCGCAGTCGAAAATCTGCGTATAACTTTTGTCTCCTCAAAGACTTAACTACTAATAGCCTACTGTTGACCGGAAGTTTTACCAATACCATAAACACTCGATTAACACACATTTTGTATGTTATATGTATTATGTATTATATTCTCACTATAAAGTATACTAAAAAAAAAAGAAAATGTTAAGAAAATCACAAGGATGAGAAAGTACACTTACAGTACTGTACTGTATATTTCGATATTTTAAAGTTTAGGTCGTGTGTTTACAAGATGACTCGTGTGTGTGCCAGCACCTACAGTAATGTTGTCTTATATGATACAAAACACTGTTGATGTTATACGTATTACTAACATTAGACATTAATAATGAAAAGATAATGTGAAAAAGATATTCATATTTGTTTATGATTCAGTATTGTATCTTTGTGTGTGTTTACATTTCTCTTGACTGCAAATGGAACATGGGAGATAATAATAGTAATAATAATAATAATAATAATAATAATTACTATTATTATTATTATTATTATTATTATTATTATATTAATATATATTTTTATATATTATATTATTGACCCTTGTGGGTTTAGCGCTTTGTTTTGATTATAATACTAATAATAATAATTATTATTATTATTATATTACATTATCGCATCTTTACGTTTGTTTACCTTTCTCTTGTCTGGTAAAGGAACATGTATGATCTGAAATTGTTTGTGTGCTCAAGTGTTGGTAAATTTTGAAGTTTTGTAATAGATCTGTGTACATTTTATGGCAGTAAATAATAAAATAAATTAGCATTTACATATGTCTTATGTATTCGTGACATACTTAAATTTTCTGAAATTCTGCAGTCGCAGATCTTAAAAAAAAAAAAAAAAAAAAAAAAAAAAAAAAAAAAAAAAAAAAAAAAAAAAAAAAAAAAAAAAAAAAAAAAAAAATATATATATATAATTATTGAAAAAATCCGAGTATATATATATATATATATATATATATATATATATATATATATATATATATATATATATATATATATATAATACACTCTTACGACGTCGACTGGTGACAACAATACTCGACTGGTGACAACAGTACTGTTATGAAAGCTTCACCAGCCTTCTTTTAAGACTGAAAGGTTGATTCTAAGTAATTGGATAGATCCTTCCAAGACTGTGACTGCAAACTGGTGGTGGACAGGAGGAAGGGAACTGGTGCGGGCATACAGGGTGAGGGGATTTATGGGTAGCTTATCCTAAAGGGGTCTTAAGCTTATAGCTAGTCCACCAGTGTGGTCTTGGTGACCTGATCTGTGTTATCTCTGGGATAATAAAATAAATGTATTAGTGTTTCTTCTGATAGTTTCTCTGCCTCTTGTGTTGCAGTGTAGAGTATTTCAGTGTTGTGTTGCACTGATACGAATGACATCTTGCTTCTCGTAGATATACACAAATAATTCGCACAAATGAGAGAGGAGATTACGACTACGTTTCGGTCCGACTTGGACCATATACAAAGGCAAATTGTAAATGGTCCAAGTCGTAAGTTTCTTTCTCCTGTGTGCGGTTATTTGTGTATTGTTCCAGTCACGGTATTGTGCCTTTTTGTTCTCGTAAATATGTTAGTGAATGTCGACTGTGTTTCCTCCCTTGGGTCAACCTGTCTGGGGAGGAGACAGTCACTGTGCAGCTTCATTCATGTGACGACTCCACAGGAATGTCGCAGAAACACGAAGAGAATATCACAGGTTAATTTCTCAGTAACACCACAAGAGCACCACAGATTAACTTCACAGTAATACCCCTGGAGCACCAAAGGAACATCACAGTAACACCCCTGGTGCACCACAGGAACACCGAAGTAACACCAGAGTAACACCACATTCTCTCAAAAACATTAAAGTAAGTGGGTTGCACTTCTCACCGCACATTCATTCTTCACGCTTCTCCACTGTTACCTGTTACATGTTACCTGTTACTTGTTACCTGTTACTTGTTACCTGTTACTTGTTACCTGTTACTTGTTACCTGTTACTTGTTACTTGTTACATGTTACTTGTTACATGTTACTGGTTACCTGTTACTGGTTACCTATTACTGGATAACTGTTACTCGTTACCTGTTACTCCTTACTTGTTACTCCTTACCTGTTTCTCGTTACCTGTTACTTGTTGCCTGTTACCCGCTAAAACCTGACAATGGCAGAATTCGATAAAGACAAAAATAGTAATGGAATCATAGTATATATAAAAATATTAAATAATAAAACTAGCTACCATTTCCTCATTCATCACACATGTAATTCATTCTTCGTGTTCTCCTGTGATTTCTATATTGCAACTCCTGAGTGCTTCCTACACTGGCACATTAACAAAATATGTAATGGCAAGTGCCAGTCGCACACCCGACACGATATATAAATGATACAAAAGGGTTTCTGAGTTAATGCTGAGTAAGCGGACTGGAGAGCAAGCTAGACAGATCACCAGCAGATTACTTTGTTATAGGGTGTGTGTGTGTGTGTGTGTGTGTGTGTGTGTGTGTGTGTGTGTGTGTGTTCGGCACTTGGTTTAATGAGTTGTGAGGGCGTGGCACTCAGAGGGTTAGAAATTCCCTGGATGTTAGACTGGGTGGTGACTGTTAGACTGGGTGGTGACTGTTAGACTGGGTGGTGACTGTTAGACTGGGTGGTTACTGTTAGACTGGGTGGTTACTGTTAGACTGGGTGGGGACTGCTAGACTGGGTGGTTACTGTTAGACTGGGTGGTGACTGTTAGACTGGGTGGGGACTGTGTTAGCAGATTCTGCACGAGGGATCTCTCAGACTGACCTACCTAGTGTAGAAACTGTGTATGTTGATTTATTGCTGGGGGAATGTTTGGGACTATTTTTAGAGTATTTGGGAATGCTTATCTGTTTTTTTTCTATCTGTTTGTCCTTATACAACACCATGCCGACCTTGATGCAAGGTGTTGCTTGACGTCAAGGTGTGACTTGACGTCAAGGTGTAACTTGACGTCAAAGTGTAACTTGCCGTCAAGGTGTAACTTGATGTCAGTGTGTAACTTGACGTCAATGTATAACTTGACGTCAAGGTGTAACTTGACTTCAAGGTGTGACTTGATGTCAAGGTGTAACTTGACGTCAAAGTGTAACTTGCCGTCAAGGTGTAACTTGATGCCAGTGTGTAACTTGACGTCAATGTATAACTTGACGTCAAGGTGTGACTTGACGTCAATGTGTTGACCTCGTGGCCTTTTTGTTGTCTTGTTCTGTCTTGCTTCTTGACTGCTTTGAGATACAGTGGCACCTCAAGGTCCACCTTGAGATACAGTGTCACCTGGAAAGTGGACCTTGAGGTACATTCTCAAGGTTCACCTTCGAGCTGCTCCTACAAGGAACTTCTTCAAGAACACGTCAAGAAGTATTGTATTTCCATTTATCTTGAAGGTACGATCTAAGCTGTCAAATCCACATTATTTTCTGGTCCTTGTGTGTGTGTGTGTGTGTGTGTGTGTGTGTGTGTGTGTGTGTGTGTGTGTGTGTGTAAGCCTGAGGCGTACAAACACCTTAAGCCCGGGCCCATTATCCAGATTAAAGCCTCTCTCTCTCTCTCTCTCTCTCTCTCTCTCTCTCTCTCTCTCTCTCTCTCTCTCTCTGATGATGATCACAACAGATAACACGTCAGGCCAACAGACAGACATTCACAATACCCACAAAAACGGGGATAAACAGGAGGAGGAGAAAGCTGAGTTGGAAAACAGATGACAACAGAATTAAAACAGCAGATAGCAATGAGGATGGGTGATGGGGAGGGAAGGAAGTTGTTGGGTAGAGATTTAGATTTTGCGCCGACGCAGCTAGTTTATTGTGCACCTGATAACAATCCTGTGGAAGGCAGCACAAGAGCGTATGGATGCACAAAAGACCTAGGAACTGGGCTCCAAAACTATTTACAGGAGCACATCTGGATTTATACCTACCGTTCACCTATCTGTTGCAAGCAAATTTCAAAAATTTGCTTAATGTGTCTGGTGTCTTATTTACATTAATAAGATTCTTGACATATCACATAGATTATTATTCTCTCTCTCTGTATCTTAATAAGTGGACAATAAAGTACCCAGTGCTCAAGACAATGACTATAAGGCTGACCACATTCTTTGTATTTACTTTGATCATGATCTACGTGTCTGCTAAACTGCCAGAAGTACTTGTAACCAAGCCTGAGCCTGGTCACTACTACATCAGTCAGTAGTTGTAACCAAGCCTGAGCTTGGTCACTACAACATCAGTCTGTACCTGTAACCAAGCCTGAACCTGGTCACTACAACATCAGTCAGTGCCTGTAACCAAGCCTGAACCTGGTCACTACAACATCAGTCAGTGCCTGTAACCAAGCCTGAACCTGGTCACTACAACATCAGTCAGTACTTGTAACCAAGCCTGAGCTTGGTCACTACAACATCAGTCAGTGCCTGTAACCAAGCCTGAGCCTGGTCACAACTACATCAGTCAATCTGCTCACATTGCAAGTTGCTCCATAAACTCACCTACATCATGTTATCATAATGAGTGACAGAGCCACTTAAGCTTCGAACTGCATTCCTATAACATTCAGATTTATTATTTACATCTCTCTTAATGCAAGACACAGATATACCATAGTTATATTCTACATTTTCCTTAAGGGTACTTTTCTTGGATAGTGGATGGGGGAACCAGTAAGTGATAAAAGGATAGGGGATAGAAATTCCCCCTACCCTTTACCTCTAATCCCCCCTTCTCCCTTCTTTCTCCTTTCCCACTACCCGGCTTACGAGTAGTAGGATAGTAAAGAACCATCCAGGGAGGAAATACCCTCTAGTCATTAGCGTAAAACGGAAGTCAAGTAAATGTTTTGCACTCTGTTGGGATTGAACTTTTTTGCCAAGAATACTTAGAATGACAGGTAAATTTTTTCTCATGATAACGTAAGATGACAAATAAATCTTTGTCTCATGAGCACGTAAGATATATGAATCTTACATATTTCTACTTAAATTCAGTATACGCAAGATTTGTTATTCCTGTTGTCATGTGGGGGTTCTATTCACTGTAGGTACATTTTAAGAAAAAAAAAAGTTGAGGGTGGCGGTGGCAGTGACAGTGGCAGTGGCAGTAGCAATGGCGGTGGCGGTGGCGGTGGCGGTGCCGGAACTTCAATAAGCATCACATGATAATTGTTGGTAACTTTAACATTAATCTCAGCCAGGCAGAAGACTCGCTAATATCTGACTTTGTAAACAACATTTACAGTTGTCTACTACTGCCTCAGTAAACAAACTCAGGCAACTTACTGAGACATCTGCATCTTATACTGACCACATTTGGACAAGCATAACAACTCCTCTAAAATCTGACATAATCACTGATAAATGCTAATTACCCAAACTCTTATTATAAACATAACTAAATAGTCATATGTCACCCAAATTACCTCTTTAAGGTTCAACAATTATGTTACAGTGAATAATTTGATGGTGTTTATAAGTACCAGTGACTGGAATTATTCAACAGATCACAACTAAAGGACTAAATAATAAATTATTCTTGGCTGACCAACAACATCCTCAGAACGTTGACAAGAAAAATAATTATTGAAAACAATAGAAAATGTGTTTAATTTCTGAAGAACTACCACAAAGATATATATTAATACTACATAATTAACAAAACTAAAAAAACTATATTATTGTAAAAGTTTCCAAGAAATAAAGTGATGCCAAAATGACCTGAAAATTTCTCAAATACTGTTATGACGCAGAATTACTGACCACAACACTACTGACCACAACACTACTGACCACAACACTACTGACCACAACACTACTGACCACAACACTACTGACCACAACACTACTGACCACAACACTACTGACCACAACACTACTGACCACAACACTACTGACCACAACACTACTGACCACAACACTGCTGACCACAACACTACTGACCACAACACTACTGACCACAACACTACTGACCACAACACTACTGACCACAACACTACTGACCACAACACTACTGACCACAACACTACTGACCACAACACTACTGACCACAACACTACTGACCACAACACTACTGACCACAACACTACTGACCACAACACTACTGACCACAACACTACTGACCACAACACTACTGACCACAACACTACTGACCACAACACTACTGACCACAGCACTGCCGACCACAACACTGCCGACCACAACACTACTGACCACAACACTACTGACCACAACACTACTGACCACAACACTACTACTAACCACAACACTACTGACCACAACACTACTGACCACAACACTACTGACCACAACACTACTGACCACAACACTACTAACCACAACACTACTAACCACAACACTATTAACCACAACACTACTGACCAGAACACTACTCACCACAACACTACCTACCACAACACTAGTGAGCACAACACTAGTGACCACAACACTACTGACCACAACACTACTGACCACAACACTACTGACCACAACACTACTGACCACAACACTACTGACCACAACACTACTAACCAGAACACTACTGACCACAACACTACTGACCAGAACACTACTCACCACAACACTAGTGACCACAACACTAGTGACCACAACACCTGTGACCACAACACTACTGACACAACACTACTGACCACAACACTACTGACCACAACACTACTGACCACAACACTACTGACCACAACACTACTGACCACAACACTACTGACCACAACACTACTGACCACAACACTACTGACCACAACACTGACCACCACAACACTAACCACTACTGACCACAACACTACTGACCACAACACTACTGACCACAACACTACTGACCACAACACTACTGACCACAACACTACTGACCACAACACTACTGACCACAACACTACTGACCACAACACTACTGACCACAACACTACTGACCACAACACTACTGACCACAACACTACTGACCACAACACTACTGACCACAACACTACTGACCACAACACTACTGACCACAACACTACCGACCACAACACTATTGACCACAACACTACCGACCACAACACTACTGACCACAACACTACTGACCACAACACTACTGACCACAACACTACTGACCACAACACTACTGACCACAACACTACTGACCACAACACTACTGACCACAACACTACTGACCACAACACTACTGACCACAACACTACTGACCATAACACTACTGACCACAACACTACTGACCATAACACTACTGACCACAACACTACTGACCATAACACTACTGATCACAACACTACTGACCACAACACTACTGACCACAACACTACTGACCACAACACTACTGACCACAACACTACTGACCACAACACTACTGACCACAACACTACTGACCACAACACTACTGACCACAACACTACTGACCACAACACTACTGACCACAACACTACTGACCACAACACTACTGACCACAACACTACTGACCACAACACTACTGACCACAACACTACTGACCACAACACTACTGACCACAACACTACTGACCACAACACTACTGACCACAACACTACTGACCACAACACTACTGACCACAACACTACTGACCACAACACTTATGACCGCAACACTACTGACCCCAACACTACTGACCCCAACACTACTGACCACAACACTACTGACCACAACACTACTGACCACAACTCTACTGACCACAACTCTACTGACCACAACACTACTGACCACAACACTACTGACCACAACACTACTGACCACAACACTACTGACCACAACACTACTGACCACAACACTACTGACCACAACACTACTGACCACAACACTACTGACCACAACACTACTGACCACAACACTACTGACCACAACACTACTGACCACAACACTACTGACCACAACACTACTGACCACAACACTACTGACCACAACACTACTGACCACAACACTACTGACCACAACACTACTGACCACAACACTACTGACCACAACACTACTCACCACAACACTACTGACCACAACAACACTACTGACCACAACACTATTGACCACAACACTATTGACCACAACACTACTGACCACAACACTACCGACCACAACACTATTGACCACAACACTACTGACCACAACACTATTGACCACAACACTACTGACCACAACACTACCGACCACAACACTATTGACCACAACACTACTGACCACAACACTACTGACCACAACACTACTGACCACAACACTACTGACCACAACACTACTGACCACAACACTACTGACCACAACACTACTGACCACAACACTACTGACCACAACACTACTGACCACAACACTACTGACCACAACACTACTGACCACAACACTACTGACCACAACACTACTGACCACAACACTACTGACCACAACACTACTGACCACAACACTACTGACCAAAACACTACTAACCAGAACACTACTGACCACAACACTACTGACCACAACACTACTGACCACAACACTACTGACCACAACACTACTGACCACAACACTACTGACCACAACACTACCGACCACAACACTATTGACCACAACACTACTGACCACAACACTACTGACCACAACACTAACTAGAACACTACTGACCACAACACTACTGACCACAACACTACTGACCACAACACTACTGACCACAACACTACTGACCACAACACTACTGACCACAACACTACTGACCACAACACTACTGACCACAACACTACTGACCACAACACTACTGACCACAACACTACTGACCACAACACTACTGACCACAACACTACTGACCACAACACTACTGACCACAACACTACTGACCACAACACTACTGACCACAACACTACTGACCACAACACTACTGACCACAACACTAATGAAAACAACACTACTGACCACAACACTACTGACCACAACACTACTGACCACAACACTACTGACCACAACACTAATGAAAACAACACTACTGACCGGAACAAAGACACTACTGACCGGAACAAAGACACTACTGACCAGAACAAAGACACTACTGACCAGGACAAAGACACTACTGACCAGGACAAAGACACTACTGACCAAAACAAAGACGCTACTGACCAGAACAAAGACACTACTGACCAGAACAAAGACACTACTGACCAGGACAAAAACACTACTGACCAAAACAAAGACGCTACTGACCAGGACAAAGACACTACTGACCAGGACAAAGACACTACTGACCAGAACAAAGACACTACTGACCAGGACAAAGACACTACTGACCAGAACAAAGACACTACTGACCAGGACAAAGACACTACTGACCAAAACAAAGACGCTACTGACCAGAACAAAGACACTACTGACCAGGACAAAGACACTACTGACCAGGACAAAGACACTACTGACCAGAACAAAGACACTACTGACCAGGACAAAGACACTACTGACCAAAACAAAGACGCTACTGACCAGAAC
This sequence comes from Cherax quadricarinatus, assembly GCF_038502225.1. Classification (NCBI taxonomy): domain Eukaryota; kingdom Metazoa; phylum Arthropoda; class Malacostraca; order Decapoda; family Parastacidae; genus Cherax; species Cherax quadricarinatus. Next base: position 12,885,028 of record NC_091354.1, read on the forward strand.
AAAGACACAACTGACCTGAACAAAGACACTACTGACCAGAACAAAGACACTACTGACCAGAACAAAGACACTACTGACAAGAACAAAGACACTACTGACCAGAACAAAGACACTACTGACCAGAACAAAGACACTACTGACCAGAACAAAGACACTACTGACAAGAACAAAGACACTACTGACCAGAACAAAGACACTACTGACAAGAACAAAGACACTACTGACCAGAACAAAGACACTACTGACAAGAACAAAGACACTACTGACCAGAACAAAGACACTACTGACAAGAACAAAGACACTACTGACCAGAACAAAGACACTACTGACAAGAACAAAGACACTACTGACCAGAACAAAGACACTACTGACCAGAACAAAGACACTACTGACCAGAACAAAGACACAACTGACAAGAACAAAGACACAACTGACCAGAACAAAGACACTACTGACAAGAACAAAGACACTACTGACAAGAACAAAGACACAACTGACCAGAACAATGACACTACTGACCAGAACAAAGACACTACTGACAAGAACAAAGACACTACTGACCAGAACAAAGACACAACTGACAAGAACAAAGACACTACTGACCAGAACAAAGACACAACTGACAAGAACAAAGACACTACTGACAAGAACAAAGACACTACTGACCAGAACAAAGACACAACTGACAAGAACAAAGACACTACTGACAAGAACAAAGACACAACTGACCAGACATAATGAACCTCAACATTCACATTACTGATACAGTATATAAAGTTATTGACTTTTAATAAATATCCTGTACATAAGAGAATTAAACTTATAGCGAACTTTCGGTCTGACTTGGACCATTAACTAGTCTGGACCATTAACTAGTCTGGACCATTAACTAGTCTGGACCATTAACTAGTCTGGACCATTAACTAGTCTGGATCATTAACTAGTCTGGATCATTAACTAGTCTGGATCATTAACTAGTCTGGATCATTAACTAGTCTGGACCATTAACTAGTCTGGATCATTAACTAGTCTGGATCATTAACTAGTCTGGACCATTAACTAGTCTGGACCATTAACTAGTCTGGACCATTAACTAGTTTGAACCATTAACTAGTCTGGCCCATTAACTAGTCTGAACCATTAACGAGTCTCGACCATTAACTAGTCTGGTCCATGAACTAGTTTGGACCATTAACTAGTTTGGACCATTAACTAGTCTGGACCATTAACTAGACTGGACCATTAACTAGTCTGGACCATTGACCAGTCTGGACCATTAACTAGACTGAACCATTAACTAGTCTGGACCATTAACTAGTCTGGACCGTTAACTAGTCTGGACCATGAACTAGTTTGGACCCTTAACTTGTCTGGACCATTAACTAGTCAGGACCATTAACTAGTCTGGACCATTAACTAGTTTGGACCATTAACTAGTCTGGACCATTAACTAGTCTGGACCATGAACTAGTTTGGACCATTAACTAGTCAGGACAATTAACTAGTCTGGACCATTAACTAGTTTGGACCATTAACTAGTCTGGACCATGAACTAGTTTGGACCATTAACTAGTCTAGACCATTAACTAGACTGGACCATTAACTAGTTTGGACCATTAACTAATCTGGACCATTAACTAGTATCGACCATTAACTAGTCTGAACCATTAACTAGACTGGATCATTAACTAGTCTGGACCATTAACCAGTGTGGACCATTAACCAGACTGGACCATTAACTAGTCTGGATCATTAACTAGTTTGGACCATTAACTAGTATGGACCATTAACTAGTCTGGACCATTAACTAGTCTGGACCATTAACTACTCTGGACCATTAACTAATCTGGACCATTAACTAGTCTGGATCATTAACTAGTCTGGATCATTAACTAGTATGGACCAATAACTAGACTGGACCATTAACTGGTCTGGACCATTAACTAGTCTGAACTATTAACTAGTCTAGACCATTAACTAGTCTGGACGATTAAGTAGTCTGGACCATTAACTAGTTTGGATTAACTAGTTTGGACCATTAAATAGTCTCGACCATTAACTAGTCTTGACCATTAACTAGCCTGGACTATTAACTAGACTGGACCATTAACTAGACTGGACCATTAACTAGACTGGACCATTAACTAGTCTGGACCATTAACTAGTCTGGACCATTAACTAGTCTGGACCATGAACTAGTTTGGACCATTAACTAGTCTGGACCATTAACTAGACTGAACCATTAACTAGTCTGGACCATTAACCAGTCTGGACCATTAACTAGACTGGACCATTAACTAGTCTGGATCATTAACTAGTTTGGACCATTAACTAGTATGGACCAATAACTAGGCTGGACCATTAACTAGTCTGGACCATTAACTAGTCTGGACCATTAACTAGTCTGGACCATTAACTAGTTTGGATAATTAACTAGTGTGGACCATTAACTGGTATGGACCAATAACTAGACTGGTCCATTAACTGGTCTGGACCATTAACTAGTCTGAACCATTAACTAGTCTAGACCATTAACTAGTCTGGGCGATTAAGTAGTTTGGACCATTAACTCGTTTGGAGCATTAACTAGTTTGGACCATTAACTAGTATGGACCATTAACTAGACTGGACCATTAACTAGCCTGGACTATTAACTAGGCTGGACCATTAACTAGTCTGGACCATTAACTAGACTGGACCATTAACTAGTCTGAACCATTTACTAGTCTGGACCATTAACTAGTCTGGACGATTAAGTAGTCTGGACCATTAACTAGTTTGGATCATTAACTATTTGGACCATTATCTAGTTTGGACAATTAACTAGTCTCCCCCATTAACTAGTCTGGATCATTAACTAGACTGAACCATTAACTAGTTTGGACCATTTACTAGTTTGGACCATTAACTAGTCTGGACCATTAACAAGTCTAGACCATTAACTAGTCTGGACCATTAAATAGTTCGGATCATTAACTAGTTCGGAACATTAACTAGTCTGGACCATTAACTAGTCTGGACCATTAACTAGTCTGGACCATTAACTAGTTTGGACCATTAACTAATCTGGACCATTAACTAGTTTGGACCCTTAACTAGTTTGGGATATTAACTAGTTTGGACCATTAAGTGCTCTGGACCATTAACTAGTCTGAACCATTAACTAGTCTGGACCATTAAGTAGTCTGGGCCATTAACTAGTCCGGACCATTAACTATGGACCATTAACTAGTCTGGACCATTAACTAGTATTGGCCATTAACTAGTCTGGACCATTAACTAGTCTGGACCATTAATTAGCCTGGGCCATTAAGTAGTCTGGACCATTAACTAGTCTGGACCATTAGCTAGTCTGGACCATTAACTATCCTGGACCATTAACTACTCTGGACCATTAACTACTCTGGACCATTAACTATGGACCATTAACTAGTCTGGATCATTAACTAATCTGGACCATTAACTATGGACCATTAACTAGCCTGGACCATTAACTAGTCTGGACCATTAACTAGTCTGGACCATTAACTAGTCTGGACCATTATCTACTCTGGACCATTAACTAGTTTGGACCATTAACTAGTTTGGACCATTAACTAGTCTGGACCATTAACTAGTTTGGACCATTAACTACTCTGGACCATTAACTAGTCTGGACCATTAACTAGTTAGAGTTAATGTCGGCGAAAACGTCGTCATAAGTTACGTTCTGCTATGTGGGAATTATTAATGTATTGTTTTCAGTTAGAACAAACAGTTAACTTCTTGCTAACTATATGAACTAACTTTGACAATAAACCTTGTTACTCCGGTTATTGAGTACCTCAGTGCCAGTTATCAGGACTCACTGTACCTGTCCCCAACAAACTGTACTGACCTAACTTCAATAATAAATGCAATAAAAACCAAACTGGTAATAAAGCAAGAATACTAACATTCATATATAATAAAGCTGCCGGTATGTTATCACCTCTTACTGTAACTCACTGTAATAAATCTTGTTAAACCATAACTTTCTCTAATATACTTAAGTTTGTGTCGTCCCAGACCACAAAGGTGGAGACCAAACTGAAGTTAACATTACTCTCTAAAATCTTTGAAGGGTTAATATATAAATGAATATATGCAGTTATTTCTAATGAGAATATTCTTAACCCCTCTTGCAAGTTCTGCTTCCGGTCAAGGAAAAGTACCAGTGATGCTATCAGCTCGATGTAAGACTATTCAACTCCAGAAAATAACGAATATCCGGTGGGGTTCTTTATTGGTGTAATACAAGAATCTGACGCTGTAAACCACATCTTGCTGTTGAAACTTGTGCATAAAGTTCCATAAAGTTCCACTTCACTGATAGATGTCAACATGTGACAGTAAATGACTCTGCCTCACTAACACGAACTAGCTGCACAGGGGTGCCTCATGGTAGCCTCTTTCTACCACTATTCTTACACATATACATCAATGCCCCATGGCCTGGTGGCAAAGCTCGTGCTTCACACCGTGAGGGTTCGGGTTCGATTCCCGGCGAAGGCGTGGAAACGCTGGGCACCTTTCCTTACACCTGTTGTCCATGTTCACCCATCAGTAATAATGGGTACCTGGGTGTTAGTCGACTGGTGTGGGTCGCATCTTGGGACAAAACTGACCTAATTTGCACGAGATGCTCTGCATAACAAGCAGCTTTCTACACGGTAGTATGTCATTGATGTCAGCTAGGACTGTATACCTTATACATGTACTTGTAGAAATAAAGATATAAATATTAGTATTAAATGCCTCCCGGGAACTTAAACCAGTCCTGTTTGAAGATGACACAACATTTATCATATGTAATTCAGATTGTGTTGTCGTCAGCAACACAGTAAACGATGAACCTGTCAATATTTCTACCTGGATGACAACCAATATTCTTACACTCAGTATTAACAAAACCTTTTGTATGTTGTCTGAGAATAAAGTTAAAAATACCCATTTCAGCATAAAAATAATAATTCACTTAGAAAGGCAAGAGGTGGGGGAAAAAATTCTTAGATTCACTTTGACAGCAACTTGAAATTCAACACTTAGATTCAACACATATCTAATAAAATTTTCTAAACTGTGGGGATTCTATTAAAAATACGCTACTTTATTCCCCAAACAACATTACTCACCGTGTAGTGCTCTCTGGTTTATCCTGACTTCACTTACAGTATCTGTGCTTGCTGATCTACACAGTAAATCACTTCAGTCTCATTGTTTCCCAACAGAAATTATCAGTAAGAATAATCAGGCGCTTCATCAAGCTGACGGCTTGATAAAGCTCCTGGAGAGCGAAACGTTGCCACAATAAAATGTCACATTAGTTGCACTTGTGTCCTTTTATCTGACATATTGTCACTAATTCTACCAACATTAATACAAGAATAATCACCCACTCAAGTACCAGACAACACACACACTTGCACTGTTCAGGTCTCAACTTACTCAAACAACACATATTCTAAGACTCGCGTCAGGAAACATTTGTCCTGTTTCCTGACGAACCTTACCTAACCTAACAACATATCCACAGTTACTACTCTACACTTTATATATACGAGACATTCAGAACGAAATTCAACCCAGAGCTCTGACTCTTCCTTCAGAGCTGCAACACACCACACAGATATACCACGTGTTAGACTCAACCTATACAGAAAATCTATGCAAATAAAGAGCCCTAAAATTTGAAACTCCCATCCAAAGGATACGAAAATGTTTCCCTTGAATAACCTGCTTCAAAATTATAGTTCCAGATCACCTCCTAAACCTGACTTCAACTCTACCCACACAATTAATGATGAAGTCTGATGCATCAGTAACAACCCTGTTGATGTTGCATGTTCACACTCTCAGTAATATGATTCAACATATGTATCAACATGTTTCAAAATATGTCAACAATATGTTTCAACATATGTGTCAACAATATGTTTCAACATATGTGTCAACAATATGTTTCAAAATATGTCAACAATATGTTTCAACATATGTGTCAACAATATGTTTCAACATATGTGTCAACAATATGTTTCAACATATGTGTCAACAATATGTTTCAAAATATGTCAACAATATGTTTCAACATATGTGTCAACAATATGTTTCAACATATGTGTCAACAATATGTTTCAACATATGTGTCAACAATATGTTTCAACATATGTGCCAACAATATGTTTCAACATATGTGTCAACAATATGTTTCAACATATGTGCCAACAATATGTTTCAACATATGTGTCAACAATATGTTTCAACATATGTGTCAACAATATGTTTCAACATATGTGTCAACAATATGTTTCAACATATGTCAACAATATGTTTCAACATATGTATCAACAATATGTTTCAACATATGTATCAACAATATGTTTCAACATATGTGTCAACAATATGTTTCAACATATGTGTCAACAATATGTTTCAACATATGTATCAACAATATGTTTCAACATATGTTAAATTAGACACATGTGCAACTCTTGGGTATCTTTATTGAGGAAACGTTTCGCCACACAGTGGCTTCATCAGTCCATACAAAGGAGAAACTTGAAGAACAGGAGGAGAATGAGGTAATCAGTCCCTCAACCTTGAGTCGATGTGGTCAGTCCATCAATCTTGAGTAGCAACAGCAACAACAGCAATAGCAACAGCAGCAACAGCAGCAACAACAGCAACAACAACAGCAATAGCAACAACAGCAACAGCAGCAGCAACAGCAACAACAGCAACAGCAGCAGCAACAGCAACAGCAACAACAACAGCAGCAACAGCAACAGCAACAACAGCAGCAACAGCAACAAGAGTAGCAGCAGCAACAACAGCGGAGGTGATGGTAGTAATTTTTTCCTTCTTATTAAGAATTGGGTCACATTTTTCAAACACTGGGTCACATTTTTCAACCACTGGGCCACATTTTTTCAAACACTGGGTCACATTTTTCATGCAATGGGTCACATTTTTCAAGCACTGGGTCACATTTTTCAACCAATGGGTCACATTTTTTCAACCACTGGGTCACATTTTTCAAACACTGGGTCACATTTTTCAAGCACTGGGTCACATTTTTCAAGCACTGGGTCACATTTTTCAAACACTGGGTCACTTTTTCAAACACTGGGTCACATTTTTTCAACCACTGGGTCACATTTTTCAAACACTGGGTCACATTTTTCAAGCACTGGGTCACATTTTTCATGCACTGAGTCACATTTTTCAAGCACTGAATCACATTTTTTAAACACTGGGTCACTTTTTCAAACACTGGGTCACATTTCTCAAACACTGGGTCACATTTTTCAAACACTGGGTCACATTTTTCAAACACTGGGTCACACTTTTCAAGCACTGGGTCACATTTTTCAAGTGCTGGGTCACATTTTTCAAACACTGGGTCACATTTTTCAAGCACTGGGTCACATTTTTCAAGCACTGGGTCATATTTTTCAAACACTGGGTCACATTTTTCAAACACTGGGTCACATTTTTCAAACACTGAGTCACATTTTTCAAACACTGGGTCACATTTTTCAAACACTGGGTCACATTTTTCAAGCACTGGGTCACATTTTTCAAGCACTGGGTCACATTTTTCAAACACCGGGTCACATTTTTCAAACACTAGGTCACATTTTTCAACCACTGGGTCACATTTTTCAACCACTGGGTCACATTTTTTCAACCACTGCGTCACACTTTTCAACCACTGGCTCACACTTTTTCAAACACTGGGTCACATTTTTTCAAACACTGGGTCACATTTTTCATACACTGGGTCACATTTTTCAAGCACTGGGTCACATTTTTCAAGCACTGGGTCACATTTTTCAAACACCGGGTCACATTTTTCAAACTAGGTCACATTTTTCAACCACTGGGTCACATTTTTCAACCACTGGGTCACATTTTTTCAACCACTGCGTCACACTTTTCAACCACTGGCTCACACTTTTTCAAACACTGGGTCACATTTTTTCAAACACTGGGTCACATTTTTCAAACACTGTGTCACATTTTTCAAGAACTGGTTTTCATTTATTGTTAAAATCATTTTTTTTTTCCATTTTACACACACACACACACACACACACACACACACGGGGCCAGGAGCTCGGACTCGACCCCCGCAACCTCAACTAGGTGAGTACGTTATCTCGCCTTTGCTGGGCTCTAATCAACCCATATATATATATATATATATATATATATATATGTGGCAGTCTTGAAGCTTCGAGGTCCTCCTTCAGTGAGCTTCAAGGAACGACTCAAGAAGCTAGGTGGTGTCGATGCCAACTATATAGCTGAGCCTAATAGGGTAAGCCTATTACGTTAAACACTATAGATGATTTTTTTTTCTTTTTTTGTTCAGGGATTTATGGAGTAGAGGAATTTTCAGTGTTGGAAATGGAGATTACGTAGGGATTTTTTTTAGGGGATGGGGGAGTAAGGAGGAAGCGAGGGAGGTGGGGTTAATGGGGGAACGAGGGAGGGGAGGTGGAATACGGTTGAGGGGGGTAATCCTGTCTTGCATCCTGCTTAGCCTGGGATAAGAGTGACCAAAGGGATTATCATTCTCTCTCTCTCTCTCTCTTTCTCTCTCTCTCTCTCTCTCTCTCTCTCTCTCTCTCTCTCTCTCAAACTAGCTTAGTTTTTTTGAACCAACGTCTTAGTTAATGTACCTACATTCAAGTTGTGATCAAGCCATCCAGGAAAGATTCAGCCCATCAGACTACTGAATCATCCACTTGTCAATCACGCACTCTGCTATCCACTAAGTCACCCACTCAGTTGCAGTCCATCATTAATACATATAAGCTATGCAGTCATTCATCCACTCACACCCTCAGTCACTCACACCCTCATTCACTCACACATACAGTCACTCACACCCTCAGTCACACATATAGTCACTCACACCCTCACACACTCACACCCTCAGCCGCTCACACCCTCAGTCACTCACACCCTCAGCCACTCACACTCAGCCGCTCACACCCTCAGTCACTCACACCCTCAGCCACTCACACTCTCAGCCACTCACACTCAGCCACTCACACCCTCAGTCACTCACACCCTCAGTCACACACTCAGCCACTCACACCCTCAGTCCATCAGGTGTAAAATCTGAGCTTCAAACACACGCAGCCACCCACTCAACTATTCACTCACCCACTCACCCACAAACACACACACCCACCCACCTACCCACTCTCTCGCCCACCCACTAACCCATCCACCCACTCAACCAGCCACTAACCCATCCGCCCACCGTCTCACCAAGTCAACCACTAAACACGATAATTGCTGTAAACACATATCTGCTGTCGTCTTGAGTAAGTGTTGGAGGTGAGGTTAACAGCGTGTGTGTATGATTAGCTTTTTGTAACTACAGCAGCAGAGCTGTGCTCGTGCTGTCCCGTCTTCAATAATGTGTTTGTCATATGATTTTTTTTTTCTAATTTCTGGTGATTGTACCCCTCACTACTGACTGTTTAAATTTGTTCCAGTGGTCAAACCCTTGGATATTTCTCTCTCTCTCTCTCTCTCTCTCTCTCTCTCTCTCTCTCTCTCTCTCTCTCTCTCTCTCTCTCTAATTTACAACCGTGGCTTCTAATTGGCCCTGTTGCAGGTTGTAAGAAGTCTTCTTTACCTATTGTTTCACGTTTTTTTACAATCTTGTATGTTATCATGCCTCCTCCTCCTCCTCCTGTGGTCAGCCAGCGTTGACATATTTACTGTTAACCTTCGATTAACATTCATATTTTTCAATAGATCTTCGTTGGACCTTCGCTAACCTACTCTCGCTTATATTTCCCTGTGTCCCCACACAGCGGCTGTATATTTCAATATTGGCCAAGTATTTATTTTAAACAGGCCTTTTTTCAGCATTTTTTCATCGGTGTGGCATACGTCGTTCTAACATGTTCTTGACACGTTTATGCTGTGACGATATTTTTGATAACTTCTAAATCTTCTCTTTCTCTCTCGCTCTCTTTCTGTCTGTCTCTCTCTCACTCTCTCTGGGACTTTCAATACTTTCTTGCACTCTGTATTCTTATTGTGACCTGATTTTAATCTCACTCATTACCATTCACAAGTTCTTTATTAATTTATCCAAAAAGTCTGTAAGTACTCAAGTGTATTTTAAAAGTTCTTGAGTCGCTTTTAAAACATTTTACTTCAGATTTTTGCGTCATCTACTAACATTCACATATCTTTTTTTTAATTTCTTCAGGCAAATCATATAAATTAAAATCATTAATGGAGAGAGTACGGATCCTTGTGGCACCCCACGCGTAACATCTCCCCTCGAGGTTATTTTTTCTTTTATAACTGTTCATATTTCCAAGTCGTTATTGTAATGTTACATCTTTTATCTAAATCAGTCTTTCCTGAGGGATTCTATCAAAGGCTTTCTTAAAGTCTGGATAAATAGTCTGTCCATCTTAAAATCAGGATAAATACAATCTCTCCATCTTAAAGTCTGGATAAATACAATCTCTCCATCTTAAAGTCTGGATAAATACAATCTCTCCATCTTAAAGTCTGGATAATGTTCATAACTTTGGCATAATTAAGTTCGGTTTTCAGAATGCAAATGCATTAAAAAAAAGAACTTTTACCATTTTCTTAATTTTTGTTTGTTTGTTTCCAGTATACACAAATAACCTGCACATAGGAGAGAAACTTAGGACGACGTTTCGGACCGTCTTGGACTATTGACAAGTCACGATATTGTGCCTTGAAAATGTAAAGGTGAAACCACTTTATGATTTACATTTTCAAGGTCTTCCCTCTTTATTAAATAAAGGCATAATGTGTTCAATCTTCCATTTGTCTGGCAACTTGTCTGCCACTTACGAAATCCTTAGAAAATTTCCAAAGCTGAGAGCATTTTTTTTTTTAGCCATTTTTAAAACCCAAGGTGATATACTGTCTGGTTTAGTGACTTTTTTCTCTTGTCCGCGTGAGGTAATAATGTGATAATATGATGATAGTATATAACATAGACAAGTAGATAAGTAAAACGAGTACGAGAGTTAGGGATCTAATATAGCCAGCTAGATATTAATGTACCCAATCTCCCTTCTTACCTACTCTGTCTCCTCTTTCCTCCCTCCTGTCTCCTCTTCTCTCCTGTCTCCTCTCAACGCTCAGTATTTTCTACATAATTGAATCTAATTTAAATTGTAGATATCCATTTTAGTTGTGGTTTGACTAGATCAGCTAACTACTCGTTTATAATATCCCTTGCTTCTAGTCTTTTAAAGATTACTTCATCTCATTCAGTATCTAAAATACCAATCACGGAGCGGATGGGACTTGAACCCACGTCAGGTGATTCCTAAAACTCACGCACCAGTTAAACTTCGTTGCTACAAGTATGGAGGCACATTTTCTTTTTCAAATCACCCGTTTTTGGTTTTTGGGTACAAGTGGAAACAGTGGGCGTGTTTCCTTAAGACACCTGCTGTCCCTGTTCAGCTAGCGGTAAAATAGGTACCTGGGTGTTAGTCGTCTGGTGTGGGTCGTATTATTATATATTTTTTCTTCGTATAGATTTATGTAGCGTGACCCAGATTAACGTAAGCTGTATTACAAATACGCTAAATGTTCATTATTTAGACAGTTGGGAAAGATTTGGATAGATTTATTACCAAAATATTTTGGCTGCACAGCGGCCTTCTTCAGTTAAAGTGGAGACAGTGAATGAAGTGGAGAGGTACTAAGTTTGAGGTGCTCAGTCCCTCAGCCTTGAAGAAGTAGCTTAGGGATTTCGAGAAAAAATGGTATTGTTTAAAAGAGTTGAACAAAATGTCAAATAATGGCGTTTTAAAACGAGACTGTTGTTGCTGGCAGAATGCATGGTGACACTTGATCATGTCCCGTGGCGTTTGATATATCCTTCACACTCTTGTGAGTCCAGTGAGTGAGTGTGTGTGTGTGTGTGTGTGTGTGTGTGTGTGTGTGTGTGTGTGTGTGTGTGTGTGTGTGTGTTTACCTAGTATTCCTCCTCGTCCTGACAGTCAGTGACTGTCATCACGACTCACTGGCTCAGTTCAGTTTACACTCGGACTCGCCACCTTCACACTGAAGGTTGATCCAAGTCTGTGTGTCATTTGTTCGATCAGTCGACCTCTCTGTTCCCCTGATCCTGCTCCTTGACACAGGCTCGCTTCCCTCCACTCAATATCTTGTATGTCGTAAACATGTCTCCTCTGATTATTCTTTATTAAAACATTGAGAGAGAGAGAGAGAGAGAAAAAGGGAAGGAGAGAAGAAAAACAGAAGTTATATAAAAATAATTACCAGATATGTTTTGATTTCTCACTTTTTTTAAGAACATAAGAAAGGAGGAACAATGCAGAAGGCCTACTGGCCCATACAAGGCAGGTCCTTATCAAAACAACCACCACCCAAAGCTACCACTTGCCCTCTTTTTCATTCTCGCTCTCTCTCTCTCTCTCTCTCTCTCTCTCTCTCTCTCTCTCTCTCTCTCTCTCTCTCTCTCTCTCTCTCTCTCTCTCTCTCTCTCTTTCTCTCTCTCTTTTATTCTAGCTCTCCCAAATAAAAAAAATTATTTTTCTCTTTCTTCTTCCTTCTTCCTCTCCCTCCCTTCCTATTTCTCTCCCTCCATGTCTCCCTTTCTCTCATACCTAAGAATATGTAATACGTCCACCTTTCCAGCACGTTTTGCCTTCCCACACGCCCACCCACCGTCTTGCCCTCCCACACGCCCACCCACCGTCTTGCCCTCCCACACGCCCACCCACCGTCTTGCCCTCCCACACGCCCACCCACCGTCTTGCCCTCCCACACGCCTACCCCCCGTCTTGCCCTCCCACACGCCCACCCACCGTATTGCCCTCCCACACGCCCACCCACCGTCTTGCCCTCCCACACGCCCACCCACCGTCTTGCCCTCCCACACGCCCACATACCGTCTTGCCCTCCCACACGCCCACCCACTGTCTTACCCTCCCACACGCCCACCCACCGTCTTGCCCTCCCACCCGCCCACCCACCGTCTTGCCCTCCCACACGCCCACCCACCGTCTTGCCCTCCCACACGCCCACCCACCGTCTTGCCCTCCCACACGCCCACCCACCGTCTTGCCCTCCCACACGCCCACCCACCGTCTTGCCCTCCCACACGCCCACCCACCGTCTTGCCCTCCCACACGCCCACCCACCGTCTTGCCCTCCCACACGCCCACCCACTGTCTTACCCTCCCACACGCCCACCCACCGTCTTGCCCTCCCACACGCCCACCCACCGTCTTGCCCACCCACACGCCCACCCACTGTCTTGCCCTCCCACACGCCCACCCACCGTCTTGCCCTCCCACACCCCCCCCCCCCCTCTTGCCCACCCACACGCCCACCCACCGTCTTGCCCTCCCACACGCCCACCCACCGTCTTGCCCTCCCACACGCCCACCCACCGTCTTGCCCTCCCACACGCCCACCCACCGTCTTGCCCTCCCACACGCCCACCCACCGTCTTGCCCTCCCACACGCCCACCCACTGTCTTACCCTCCCACACGCCCACCCACCGTCTTGCCCTCCCACACGCCCACCCACCGTCTTGCCCTCCCACACGCCCACCCACCGTCTTGCCCTCCCACACGCCCACCCACCGTCTTGCCCTCCCACACGCCCACCCACCGTCTTGCCCTCCCACACGCCCACCCACAGTCTTGCCCTCCCACACGCCCACCCACCGTCTTGCCTTCTCACACGCCCACCCACCGTCTTGCCTTCCCACACGCCCACCAACTGTCTTGCCCTCCCACACGCCCACCCACCGTCTTGCCTTCCCACACGCCCACCCACCGTCTTGCCCTCCCACACCCCCACCAACTGTCTTGCTCCCACACGCCCACCCACCGTCTTCCGCACCCACACGCCCACCCACCGTCTTGTCCTCCCACACGCCAACCCACCGTCTTGTCCTCCCACACGCCCACCCACCGTCTTGTCCTCCCACACGCCCACCCACCATCTTGCCTTCCCACGCGCCCACCCACCGTCTTCCCCACCCACGCGCCCACCCACCATCTTGCCTTCCCACGCGCCCACCAACTGTCTTGCTCCCACACGCCCACCCACCGTCTTCCGCACCCACACGCCCACCCACCGTCTTGTCCTCCCACACGCCAACCCACCGTCTTGTCCTCCCACACGCCCACCCACCGTCTTGTCCTCCCACACGCCCACCCACCATCTTGCCTTCCCACGCGCCCACCCACCGTTTTCCACACCCACACGCTCACCCACCGTCTTGTCCTCCCACACGCCCACCCACCGTCTTGCCCACCCACACGCCCACCCACCATCTTGCCCGACCAGTCGCCTGCCTGCCCATCATTCCCCATGCTTACCTGTCTCGATTATCACACCACAAAATAAACATACCCATTGTTTTTCTAGTGCTTAAATCTCGTCCTTATGTGAGGTAACGCAGGAAAGAGGCTTTCCCATGGGCTGAGCCTGTCAGAGCCGCTTACAGCGCTAATCTGCGCACTTCAGCGGCTCTAAGTTAAAGAGTGCCAACGCAGACTCAAAATACGTAATTTTTTCGGAGGTTCTTGTTGTGTTGCTGGAGTGAGAGATTGTTTAAGACGACCAGGAGCTGGAGGGGCCAGAACTTTCGCCAGAGTGGTGGTCCCTGGCCAGTTAGTGGCCATGCTCCTGTCCATGGCCCGTGCCCATGTGACTATCTACTCTTCCTGCCCAAGTATCTACCCAATCTCCCTGCCCATGTACCTATCCACTCTCCCTGCCCATGTACCTATCCACTCTCCCTGCCCATGTACCTATCCACTCTCCCTGCCAGTGTACCTATCCACTCTCCCTGCCCATGTACCTATCCACTCTCCCTGCCCATGTACCTATCCACTCTCCCTGCCCATGTACCTATCCACTCTCCCTGCCCATGTACCTATCCACTCTCCCTGCCCATGTACCTATCCACTCTCCCTGCCCATGTACCTATCCACTCTCCCTGCCTATGTACCTATCCACTCTCCCTGCCCATGTACCTATTCACTCTCCCTGCCCATGTACCTATCCACTCTCCCTGCCCATGTACCTATCCACTATCCCTGCCCATGTACCTATCCACTCTCCCTGCCCATGTACCTATCCACTCTCCCTGCCCATGTACCTATCCACTCTCCCTGCCCATGTACCTATCCACTCTCCCTGCCCATATACAGATACCTATCCACTCTCCCTGCCCATGTACCTATCCACTCTCCCTGCCCATGTACCTATCCACTCTCCCTGCCCATGTACCTATCCACTCTCCCTGCCCATGTACCTATCCACTCTCCCTGCCCATGTACCTATCCACTCTCCCTGCCCATGTACCTATCCACTCTCCCTGCCCATGTACCTATCCACTCTCCCATGCCTATCATCTCCCTGCCCATGTACCTATCCACTCTCCCTGCCCATGTACTATCCCTGCCCATGTACCTATCCAATCTCTGCCCTGTACATCACTCTCCCTGCACATGTACCTATCCAATCTCCCTGCTCATGTACCTATCCACTCTCCCTGCCCATGTACCTATCCACTCTCCCTGCCCATGTACCTATCCACTCTCCCTGCCCATGTACCTATCCACTCTCCCTGCCCATGTACCAATCCACTCTCCCTGCCAGTGTGTAGAAGCAAGGGGTGAAGGGGGTATCTTGATGCTGCTACAGGGCTCTTCATCCGAGGATTTGGAGCTGATCTTCCTTTCCTTGATCCAGACTCGTTACTTCCAACTCCAAGGACTCTGTATGGCCCTTACCAGTTCAGCTCTCCTCCAAGAATATAATAGTAATAATAATAGGTATAAATGGTTATAATCATAACCACGATTTATAAAGGGGTGGACTGGTAAGCCAGCGGAAGGCCTCGGTCAGATGACCAAAAGCTTCAGCTGTGAGTTATCATATGACTAAGACCCGCGTCACAAAACACTTGCCCTATTTCCTGACAAACCTTACCTAATCTGACATTATAATAATAATAATAATAATAATAATAATAATAATAATAATAATAATAATAAATAATAATGGAACATGGTAAAGAGAAGAATGTAAGTTTCTCACGCTAAGAAATAATGAGGTCAGATGAGTAATTACCTGAGGTGGTGAGGATGGTTTAGTGATGAGCCAGGAAGGTCATTGTTCAGACAGGCGAATATCCCAGCTTGTGTCTCACCCCAGTGATCACTTCCGGCTCTCTCATCTCTCCCTAACCTCTCCCTATGTATATATATATATATATATATATATATAGATATATATATATATATATATATATATATATATATATATATTATTATGTGTGTGTGTGTGTACATTGTATATATTGTATATACTGTGTATGCAATAATTTCGCAAAAATCATTCCGAACCTAACGAGAAAATATATTTCATTGTGTTTGTTATTGTTAAATTATTGTAAGCTTACATAAAATATATTTAGTTGAATTAGGCTAATTAAATTGCACTTGTTATAATAAGGTTAGGTAAGTTACCTAAAGTTCTTTTGGTACAAAATTTTTAATTTTTACATTAACATAATGACAATGTATATCTTTAAACGTATAAGAGAAAATTTTAGAAAGGACTTAATTTTAAATGAGTTTTTGCTAATTAACCAGTTTTCCTATTCGACACGGTATATATATATGTATGTATGTATGTATGTATGTATGTATGTATGTATGTATGTGTGTGTGTGTGTGTGTGTGTGTGTGTGTGTAAACCATGAGTTCTCTGTTCTTTCTGTTTCTGTTCTTCGTTTTTCGTATAAATCTAACTAAGTCTTGGCACTTTCACTCTGTTACGTTCATCATGTCTTGTAGTTCTGTCTTCCTTTATTACTTTTCCCATTCGATTCCTGTCAGAAAAATTGTCATGCCATCATAGTCCCCTCTTCTATAGCCCCATTTTCTGTTACTTGCTTCTTCCCTTTCTCTACTCCCCTTTCCAACAGGTATTCAAGAAGCTTGGTACCATATGATCGCTGGTTTCTCTTGGTTCCCAATAATTAATTTTTGTTGTGTGATATACATTTAGTGTGAAAACCAAATGTAGTCTCGCTGGTTCATCTTCTTCCTTCACTCTTGGTGCTTCCTTCACATGTTGGCTCAGCAAGTTGTTTATTACAGTATCAATAAATTTTGCTCTTCGTGTGTGTGTGTGTGTGTGTGTGTGTGTGTGTGTGACGGAAGTAGCTGTCAAATGTCCCTCGTGTCAATCCTCGGACTATCCCTCATCCTTTCCTCTTCACGTGTGCCTCCCTCCCTCCCCCCCCTCTCTCTCTCTCTCTCTCTCTCTCTCTCTCTCTCTCTCTCTCTCTCTCTCTCTCTCTCTCTCTCTCTCTCTCTTTACACAGAGTTTGACAAGGTTAGGTTAAGGATCCCTAGCATTATTGACAAGCTATTTACAGGTTAAGGATTCCTAACTTTATTGGCAAGCTAAGAGCTGATACCTACATCAGCTCATTTGAAAGCATTTTTATTGTTATGAGACATACAAGTAGGGGACAGGATGAAGTTGGAGCCATCTGTGGGCCAGCATTTTCATTTGATCAATTGACTTTATCTCGTTGACATCATAATGTTGTACGAATTGTTCCAGTCTCTAGTCATCCTGGGAATAAATGATTTCAGATGAAGTGTTGTTCTGGAGAAGGATACAGCCAGAGTGAAGTTGCTGCTTTCTGCCCGTCTTGTGGTATAGAAGCTTGCTTCTCGATGTCCTCGAAGTGGATCCAAGTGTCGCACTTTGACACTGTTGGTCTTGTACATAACAGTAAGACCACCCACATCCCTCCTATGTTGAAGGCTCTGCTGAAATGACAGATCTATCCAGGATGGGTCCAGGCGAGAGATGAGACGTCTTGCTCTGTTCTCTACTCTGTCAAGCAGTCGCAGATGAGAGGAGGGAGGGGGACAAACCAAGAAAGTGGAGCATACTCAAGGTGTGAGCGTACTTGTGGCTCATACAAAATATTGCAACCCCTACTGTCAAGCAGATGCGAGATACGGCGAAGTGCTATAAGCTTCCTGGCTGCCTTGTTTGCAAGATTTACGACATGCTTCTTCATGGTCAATTTGGTGCCAAATTTCACCCCAAGGATATCAACTTCTTCCCCAGGTACCAACAGCCTCCCATTCTTACTCACTAATGCACAGGGATTACCATCATGGTGCCTAGAGACCATCATGATTTGTGTTTTCTCAGGTGCAAATGTTACTTGCCGCCGGTTTCCCCAAGCTGATATAGCTCTTAGCTGGTGATTGATGTAGCTTAGAGCAGCTGGCATTTCTTCTCGTGGATAAGTGCATGTCAGTGTACAGTTGCCTGCATATGCATGGGAATCTGGGATGAGATGAAGAAGGTCATTGAAGCAGACATTCCATAACAATGGACCCAGCACGCTTCCTTATGAAACACTTGCCCTAATAGGATGTCTTGCTGATTCTGTTCCTTAGAGATCTACCATGAAGGTAATCGCTGAGGAGACATAGAGTAGAGCTTGCAATTCCCAGTGCTTGCAGTTTTGCTAAGAGGTCCTGGTGCTACACCCGGTCGAAAGCACCAGCAATGTCCAGTGCTACCACACAGCTGACTTTGGATTCATCCAGTGACTGGTGCCACTTAGTGGAGAGGTTTAACAACAGATGTGAAGCCATATTGACGGTCACAAAGTAGTGAGTGGTAGTCGAAAAACTCTGTCATTTGTCTTGAGATTATCTCTCTCTCTCTCTCTCTTTCTCTCTTTCTCTTTTTTTCTACACAGGATCTGACAAGGTTGGGTTAAGGATCTCTAACTTTATTGACAAGCTATTGACAAGTTAATGATTCCTAACTTTAATGACAAGCTAAGAGCTGTTACCTACATCAGCTCATTTGAAAGCATTTTTATTGTTATGAAACATACAAGTAGGGAACAGGATGAAGTTGGAGCCATCTATGGGCCAGCATTTTCATTTGATCAACTGACTTCATTTCGTTGACATCATAATGCTGTACGAATGTGTTCCATACTCGAGTCATCCTGGGGATAAATGATCTCAGATGAAGTGATGTTCTGGAGAAGGGTACAGCCAGAGTGAAGTTGCTGCTTTCTGCCCGTCTTGTGGTATAGAAGATTGCTTCTTGCTGTCCTCGAAGTGGAGCCAAGTGTGGTACTTTGACACTGTTGGTCTTGTACATAACAGTAAGGCCACCCACATCCCTCCTGTGTTGAAGGCTCTGCTGAAATGACAGATCTATCCAGGATGGGTCTCTCTCTCTCTCTCTCTCACATACACACACACACACACACACACACACACACAAAGGGTTTTAGAGAGTTTGGTTAAAAGTTCATACCTTCACAAGCTAACAGCTGTTACCTACCCCAGCTCATTGGAAATCCTTACCTAGCATTATCTTTACTAACTTTTATTGTTTTGAAAAATACAAACAGGGAACAGACAACAGATGGCGCCAGCTGTGTCCAAGATAGTTCATTTGATGGATATACCTACGATGTTGTTATGCTGTACAAACAAGCTTCAGACTGATTCAAGGAATAAGTGATCTCAGATGAAGTGATGTTCTTTAAAGGTACAGCCAAAGTGTAGTGGTTGGTTGCTGCCCGTCTTGTGGTAGAGAAGCTGTCTTCTCAGGGTCCGCAGAGTGAAAGTGATGTACCTTGACAATACTTGCCTTGTATATAACGATAAAGTCACCCGTATCTCTATGTTGAAAGTTCCTGCTGAAATAACCTATCTATCCATGCCGGATCCAGGCAAGACATAAGTAGTCTTGCTCAGTTCTCTAGTCTATCAAGAAGTCGTAGATGAGACCAGGGAGGAGATGGTAGGGAAGGAAATCCAGGAAAGTGGAGCATACTCAAGGTGAGAATGCACCTGTGCCTCATACAGTGTTCTGCAGCATCTACTGTCGCAGGTACGAGTTACGTTATAATGCTGTTAGTTTCTTGGCTGCCTTGCTTGTAAGATTTACCGCATGATTCTTTCACAGACATTTTGGAGTCAAATTCCACCTCATCCCCGGGTTCCAATACTTTTCTATTCATCTTTGCCACTGCACCAATATTACCCCCATGCTGAATACAGACCATCATTATTTGTTCTCTCTCTCTCCCCATTAGTCTCTCTCTCTCTCTCTCTCTCTCTCTCTCTCTCTCTCTCTCTCTCTCTCTCTCTCTCTCTCTCTCTCTCTCTCTCTCTCTCTCTCTCTCTCTCTCTCTCCCTCTCTCTCTCAAACACACATGCATACAAACACCAGACAAGCCTGGCCCAGGCCCAGACTGCGGAAGTGTTGGGAGGGGAGGGGGTAAGTTTTGAAGCCGATTTAAGGTATTTCAGAGGTATATCAAAGTTATATCGAAGGCATATCCATAATATAGGCAGATCATATGCTCTTGATGCGCTGAATCTGAGCTGCTGATCCTTTTCTTTCGATCAAACCTGATTGCCTGACATTTCCCTGGCATTCTCTGACCCCCATGACTTTAGCGCTTTCTTTGATTAAAGTAATTATAATAATCGGCTGGGCGACTGCGGGTTCCAGGAGCTGTTGCTCAGTCATGTACACACGTGGGAGAAACCACTTAGAACTGGGCCATTTAGCAAAGGTACCACTTAGAACTGGGCCACTTAAAGCAGGCACCACTTAAATCAGTTACCATTTAAAGCAAGCACCACTTAGAGCAGGTGCCACTTACAGCAGCTATCGCTTAAAGCAGGTACCACTTAGAGCAGGTACCACTTAGAGCAGGCACCACTTAAAGCAGGTACCACTTACAGCTGGCACCACTTAGAGAAGGCACAACTTAAAGCAGGTACCACTTAAAGCAGACACCACTTAGAGCAGGTGCCACTTAAAACTGGTACCACTTAGAGCTGGAGCCACTTATAGCAGGTACCACTTGTAGCAGGCACCACTTGAAGCAAGCACCACTTAGAGCTGGTACCACTTAGAGCTGGAGCCACTTAGAGCAGGTATCACTTAGAGCATGCACCACTTAGAGCTGGTACCATTTAGAGCAGGTACCACTTAGAGTTGGAGCCACTTAGAGCAGGTACCACTTAGAGCAGGTACCACTTAGAGCAGGTACCACTTAGAGCAGGCACCACTTGAAGCAGGCACCACTTAGAGCAGGTACCACTTAGAGCAGGTACCACCTGGAGCAGGCACCACTTGAAACAGGCACCACTTAGAGCTGGTATCACTTAGAGCAGGTACCACTTAGAGCTGGTACCACTTAAAGAAAGTGCCACTTAGAGCAGGCATCACTTGAAGCAAGCACCACTTAGAACAGGTACCACTTTGAGCTGGTAGATAAGGGTGATGAGGAATGTGTCCCAGGTGTCTGAGGAATGTGTCCCAGGTGTCTGAGGAATGTGTCCCAGGTGTCTGAGGAATGTGTCCCAGGTGTCTGAGGAATGTGTCCCAGGTGTCTGAGGAATGTGTCCCAGGTGTCTGAGGGATGAGATAATCTGTGACATATCTCTCACCTTGTTCTTCTTCCATTATTATGTCCACTTATCCTCACCACCCTTCATTACCCCCACCACCGTCCATTACCCCTCCATCACCCCTCCATTACCCCTCCACCACCAGTCCATTACCCCTCCACTACCCCTGCATCACCCAAACTCCAATCCATTACTCTTCCATTACCCCCACCATCCCTCCATTACCCCTTCATCACCCCTCCACTACCCCTCCACGAACACAGGTGCAGTCTGGTGGCCTGCACACCTGGTTGTAGCACGATAACCAGGATAAAAAAAAACAAGGAACGGGCAAACGGTAACGGAGAGTAAATACTTATAAATTTCCTTCACCAAACAGTAAGCCATAATATGTGCAATATTTACAGAGGATATATACAGGAAGACAATTTTGCAAGCAAGAGACACGGTAAGAACTGCCTTCGACCAGACTTGAAGGTAAGTCTGCCAGTGTTAATTCACTAGTAAACCGCATTGCTTCACTCAAATATGACTTTGTAGCTATGAGGAAATAAAAAGAGTTTATTACCTATTTTTCCATAAAACATCCTAACAAATTATGATCTGGAGAGGGTGCCGGCAGTGTGACATATGGAGAGGTTGCAAGGTTGCACCCGTAGTGTCCAAGCATGAGACGAGTGTTCTTGTTCCTTATTCAACTGAGGTAGGTCAGCGGACTGTGGTCACTGAGTATGGTGACCACGTGTGATGTGCTGGACAAGAACACGTCGAAATGTTACAGCGCAAGTACCAGGGTCAGGGCCTCTTTCTAAATGGTAGGATAGGCCCACTGACAGGCATGGTATTTGACCGAATAATATGCCATGGGATGCAGTGGAGTGACACTGCCCCCCACTCCAGATTGACATGCATCAACCTGTAAAATAAATGGTTTTAAAAAATCTGGGGAAAATAGTATAGGAGTAGCGCATAAGAGAGGCTTAACACGTTTAACTTGACTCACGAAATCGTAATGACACGATTGCAAACAAACCATACCACGGGTGGGATTAGAACCCGCGATCAGAGTGCCACAAAACTCCAGACCGTCGCATTAGCTACTCGGCCAGCTAGCTTAAAGATTCATCCAACTAGGTATATTTCTACAACATAGGAAGGTTAGCATAGTCACCACGTTTGAATGCCTCTTGACAATTAGAGGTCCAGCAAAATTTTAGTTTAGGACTGGCAAGAGAGAGGTCATGGGGGCTACCACATCTGCTAAATTTCTGCAGAACTTTCTATTATACTCTATCATTCCTAAGAATCTTTGAAGGGAAGGAATGGGATAATTTTGAATGGCCCTAACCTTGCCAAATTTAGGTGCCACTTTTCACTACCTACTTGCTGACACTCGTGAGAGGATCGGATATAATCCTACACCTTTCGTCTCATACCTGGCAATAAAAATGCTTCATTATCTTATAAAGGGCTTTAGTAACACCCAAATGTCTTCCTAAGGACGACGTGTGAGGTATTTTCAGGTACTGAATTCTGAATTTCTTTGGTACTACCAATCTGTCTGGTCTTAACACTCTCCATACATCCTTATCAGTAGCCAGACTAAATGGGAGGCTATTTTTTAAGAACATTTAACCGAGTGACTAGAGTTAGATTCACCCACAGCAGCTTAAGAGCGGATGCTAGAGAGCAGGCCATTTGTTGCTTTTCTCGAAAAGACAGTCCCTCGGGCATAGGAAGGCTTGATCAGTGACTTTTCACTAACTAGATTTAGAAGGCCCTGGCCAGTTTTCTTCGTACAATAAATTATCGAGCCCTAGATCACAGTCTTCCAAGGTTAGGTCAGCATTCTCATCAGACATTCCTTTGGACATTACCCAAGTTATGGCCAACATCGGAGAAGAGGCTTCGGTAGTTGCAATGGGTTTTTGACAATATCTAGAATTTAGAACATTGTTGCCAAGCAATAATAAAGCATCTTTCATGGGGAATCCCTCAGACACACCTATAGTTAAATACCCAGTGTAATACTGGCTTACAATGAATATTCTATGCAGAAAAACAGAAAATGCAGTTCTCCCATAGGTTTCTAACAACACTGAAGAGTTTAATGAGGTCTCCTCAGAAATTGAAAGTACTCCCTCTTGTAAGAGGGAGCAATGAACACTGAAAGTGGATACTTCAATGGGACATTCCTGCTCATTAAGGAAGAATTGACATACATCTGTTGCCCTCTGATATGTTTCAGCTGGAAGCATAGTTATTTTTCCTAGTGGTAGTGATCTAGTCAACTTACTACTAGGAGCAGGTTTACTTAGCTTGGGGCAAGTGGCCTTTATGTGACCAGGCTTACGGCAGTAGTAACAGGTGATGGGCTCGAGAACCTTGTCTCTTGCTCCTTGCTGATTTTGATGCAGGTGTCATCTTTCAGCTCCAGCTTCCACCTTCGGACGAAATTCAGAGGTCCATCTACAATGATCTTTGTCCAAACCAGGCTGCTGAAAAGGAAGGTTACGAGACCGCTTGGACAAGGAACGGTCGTCAAGTCTAGCTGCCTCCATAGCAGTTGTCATTGAATGGTCTTCTAAAAACACCGAAACCAACTGACTCAAGAAGATTGTCAAGGAGGACCAGTTTCATTAGCCCACTGAAATTCATGACACCTGTGGACTCCTGCCACTTAGGAAACATTTTAGATTGTCCACAAAGTCCACATGGGACTGACCCAACTAAAGCTTGCTCAGTTTAAATTCCCTCCTATATTTGATGGGAATGCACTGATTTGTACCGAGTACAGCCGCCTTAACAACGTCGTAATTAGCGAAATCTTCATCACTCAAACCAGTTGTAAATTCCTGCACTGGTCAGAGACCGAGCCGCGGGGGTGTTGACCCCTGAAACCCTCTCCAGGCATACTCCAGGTCTCCAGGTATACTCTAGGTCTCCAGGTATACTTTGACATATAATGCTGTATAAAC
>NC_091354.1:12917042-12957042 GCF_038502225.1 Cherax quadricarinatus
GCCACATACACCACAATATTGCCACATATACAGCAGTGTATACATTACTGTATATACACCGAGAAGTATGTATTTCACTGACGAATTTTCACTGCTGGTGATTTACTTACATGTTGTTAGTTCAGTGAATAACTAAATAACAATAAATAACCAAATATTAAAAACCAAACAACAGTAAATATCTTAACAGTAAATAACCAAACAGTCAATAACCGAATAACAGTAAACAACTAAACAGTAAATAAACAAATAACCAAATAACAATAAATAACTAAACTGTAAATGACCAAATAACAGGAAAAATAACCAGAGGTTATTATCTCTGGTAATAAACTCTTGTGGGTTATTACCTCTCTGATGATTATTAACAGAGGTGTTAATGAGTGCCAGAGTTTGTGTCATCAGAGATAATTAACAGGAAACTCAATCACACGGTTAAGTAATTATCATTAGAGAAAAATTATTATCAACATTTTTACACACGTAGTGTGATAATAACAATGATAATAAAAATAAAAATATATTTAATAAAGTATTCTGCTATATTTTAATAAAAGGGAATTAATATTAACATTGACCCTAGGATATAAACAGAAATTAATTAATGGAATGAAAATGAACGATTTTTTGTAGATTATTTAGGAAAAGAAGAATTTACAATATTAATGGTTAGTAAACTGTTTTTGTTGGCACTAAGTAAAGGTGAATCAAACCTGTTCTTTCATGTCCTTCTTGATGGACACGTCTCGTACAAGGCCTAGAGCTATTATTCAACTATTCCCCCTCTCCCCATGTGCTTATTTTGCATCTTATTCCTCATTCTATTCCTCATTTCATATCTGAATTAGAGATGTAAGCCATAGCTCCTTGTCTCGCTTTGTGGATGACGCCCGAATTGCCATGACAGTGTCCTCCATCGAGGACACCGCGAGACTCCAAGTGGACATCAACCAAATCTTCAAATGGCAGTTAAAAATAGTATGAGGTTCAATGAAGAGAAATTTCAACTGCTCAGGAAATTTAAACTCTATCAGGGTATACGACAAATTCTTAGAACACAATAGAGTGAAAAATTAATGTGAAGGACCTGGGAGTGATAATGTCAGAGGATCTCGCCATCGAAGACCACAACAATGTTTCTACCTTATCTGCTAGGAAAATGATAGGATAATGAGAACCTTCAAAACTAGGGATGCCAAGCCAATAATGATTCTCTGTAAATTGCTTGTTCTCTCTAGACTGGATTACTGCTGTGCACTGACTGCCCCCTCAACGCAGGCGAAATTGCTGACCTGGAGAGTGTACAAAGAACTTTCACGGCACACATAAGTACGATCAAGCACCTGAATTACTGGGAACAGTTGAAATCCCTTGAATGTATTCCTTGGAACGCAGGCGAGAAAAAGACATTATAATATACACGTGGAAAATCCTAGAGGGATTACTACCAAACTTGCACATGAAAATAGCACCATACGAGGGGAAAAGACTGCGCAGGAGATGCAACATTCCCCCAATGAACAGCAGGAGTGCCACGAGTACACTAAGAGACAGCACAATAAGTGTCAGGGGCCCAAGACTCTTGAATTATCTCCCAGCATACATAAAGGGGATTACCAATAGACCCCTGGCTGTCTTCATGAAGGTGCTGGACAGGCACTCAAAGTCAATACCTGAACAGCCGGGCTGAGGTTCGTACATCGGTTTGCGTGCAGCCAGCAGTAACAGCCTGGTTGTTGGCAGTTGATTCCCAGTTGCTATTCAAATTTAGTTCTTTAGTACATTAAGGTATTTGACTGAAGCTGGAACCAACCTAAGACAAATTCTTCTCATTTTAACTCTAAGGCGTTTTGTACTGGTCATCTGTCTTACTGTACTGTACTGGTCTTCTGTCTTACTGTACTGTACTGGTCATCTGTCTTACTGTACTGTACTGGTCTTCTGTCTTACTGTACTGTACTGGTCTTCTGTCTTACAGTACTGTACTGGTCTTCTGTCTTACAGTACTGTACTGGTCTTCTGTCTTACTGTACTGTACTGGTCTTCTGTCTTACTGTACTGTACTGGTCTTCTGTCTTACAGTACTGTACTGGTCTTCTGTCTTACTGTACTGTACTGGTCTTCTGTCTTACTGTACTGTACTGGTCTTCTGTCTTACAGTACTGTACTGGTCTTCTGTCTTACTGTACTGTACTGGTCTTCTGTCTTACAGTACTGTACTGGTCTTCTCTCTTACTGTACTGTACTGGTCTTCCGTCTTACAGTACTGTACTGGTCTTCTGTCTTACAGTACTGTACTGGTCTTCTGTCTTACTGTACTGTACTGGTCTTCTGTCTTACTGTACTGTACTGGTCTTCTGTCTTAATGTACTGTACTGGTCTTCTGTCTTACTGTACTGTACTGGTCTTCTGTCTTACTGTACTGTACTGGTCTTCTGTCTTACTGTACTGTATTGGTCTTCTGTCTTACTGTACTGTACTGGTCTTCTGTCTTACAGTACTGTACTGGTCTTCTGTCTTACTGTACTGTACTGGTCTTCTGTCTTACAGTACTGTACTGGTCTTCTGTCTTACAGTACTGTACTGGTCTTCTGTCTTACTGTACTGTACTGGTCTTCTGTCTTACTGTACTGTACTGGTCTTCTGTCTTACTGTACTGTACTGGTCTTCTGTCTTACTGTACTGTACTGGTCTTCTGTCTTACTGTACTGTACTGGTCTTCTGTCTTACTGTACTGTACTGGTCTTCTGTCTCACTGTACTGTACTGGTCTTCTGTCTTACAGTACTGTACTGGTCTTCTGTCTTACAGTACTGTACTGGTCTTCTGTCTTACTGTACTGTACTGGACTGGTCTTCTGTCTTACTGTACTGTACTGGTCTTCTGTCTTACTGTACTGTACTGGTCTTCTGTCTTACTGTACTGTACTGGTCTTCTGTCTTACTGTACTGTACTGGTCTTCTGTCTTACTGTACTGGTCTTCTGTCTTACTGTACTGTACTGGTCTTCTGTCTTACTATACTGTACTGGTCTTCTGTCTTACAGTACTGTACTGGTCTTCTGTCTTACTATACTGTACTTGTCTTCTGTCTTACTGTACTGTACTGGTCTTCTGTCTTACTGTACTGTACTGGTCTTCTGTCTTACTGTACTGTACTGGTCTTCTGTCGTACTGTACTGTACTGGTCTTCTGTCTTACTGTACTGGTCTTCTGTCTTACTGTACTGTAATGGTCTTCTGTCTTACTGTACTGTACTGGTCTTCTGTCGTACTGTACTGTACTGGTCTTCTGTCTTACTGTACTGGTCTTCTGTCTTACTGTACTGTACTGGTCTTCTGTCTTACTGTACTGTACTGGTCTTCTGTCTTACTGTACTGTACTGGTCTTCTGTCGTACTGTACTGTACTGGTCTTCTGTCTTACTGTACTAGTCTTCTGTCTTACTGTACTGTACTGGTCTTCTGTCTTACTGTACTGTACTGGTCTTCTGTCGTACTGTACAGCACTGGTCTTCTGTCTTACTGTACTGTACTGGTCTTCTGTCTTACTGTACTGTACTGGTCTTATGTCTTACTGTTCTGTACTGGTCTTCTGACTTACTGTACTGTACTGGTCTTCTGTCTTACTGTACTGTACTGGTCTTATGTCTTACTGTTCTGTACTGGTCTTCTGACTTACTGTACTGTACTGGTCTTCTGTCTTACTGTACTGTAATGGTCTTATGTCTTACTGTTCTGTACTGGTCTTCTGACTTACTGTACTGCACTGGTCTTCTATCGTACTGTACTGTACTCGTCTTCTGTCTTACTGTACTAGTGTTCTGTCTTAGTGTACTGTACTGTACTAGTGTTCTGTCTTAATGTACTGTAATGATTTTCTGTCGTACTGTACTGTGATGGTCTTCTGTTTTACTGTACTGGCTTTCTGTCTTACTGTACTGTACTGGTCTTCTGTCTTATTGTACTGTACAAGTGTTCTGTCTTACAGTACTGTGCTGATCTTCTGTCTTACTGTACTAGTGTTCTGTCTTATTGTACTGTACTGGTCTTCTGTCTTATTGTACTGTACAAGTGTTCTGTCTTACAGTACTGTGCTGGTCTTCTGTCTTACTGTATTGTACTGTACTAGTGTTCTGTCTTACTGTACTATACTGGTCTTCTGTCTTACTGTATTGTACTGTACTAGTGTTCTGTCTTACTGTACTGTGCTGGTCTTCTGTCTTACTGTATTGTACTGTACTAGTGTTCTGTCTTACTGTACTGTGCTGGCCTTCTGTCTTACTGTATTGTACTGTACTAGTGTTCTGTCTTACTGTACTGTATTGGTCTTCTGTCTTACTCTACTGTACTGTACTAGTGTTTTGTCTTACTGTACTGTACTGTACTAGTGTTCTGTCTTACTGTAATGTGCTGGTCTTCTGTCTTACTGTACTGTACTGTACTAGTGTTCTGTCTTACTGCACTGTACTGGTCTTCTGTCTTACTGTACTGTACTAGTGTTCTGTCTTACTGTAATGTGCTGGTCTTCTGTCTTACTGTATTGTACTGTACTAGTGTTCTGTCTTACAGTACTGTGCTGACCTTCTGTCTTACTGTACTAGTGTTCTGTCTTATTGTACTGTACTGGTCTTCTGTCTTATTGTACTGTACAAGTGTTCTGTCTTACAGTACTGTGCTGGTCTTCTGTCTTACTGTATTGTACTGTACTAGTGTTCTGTCTTACTGTACTATACTGGTCTTCTGTCTTACTGTATTGTACTGTACTAGTGTTCTGTCTTACTGTACTGTGCTGGTCTTCTGTCTTACTGTATTGTACTGTACTAGTGTTCTGTCTTACTGTACTGTGCTGGCCTTCTGTCTTACTGTATTGTACTGTACTAGTGTTCTGTCTTACTGTACTGTATTGGTCTTCTGTCTTACTCTACTGTACTGTACTAGTGTTTTGTCTTACTGTACTGTACTGTACTAGTGTTCTGTCTTACTGTATTGTGCTGGTCTTCTGTCTTACTGTACTGTACTGTACTAGTGTTCTGTCTTACTGCACTGTACTGGTCTTCTGTCTTACTGTACTGTACTAGTGTTCTCTCTTACTGTACTGTACTAGTGTTCTGTCTTACTGTACTGTGCTGGTCTTCTGTCTTACTGTACTGTACTAGTGTTCTGTCTTACTGTATTGTGCTGGTCTTCTGTCTTACTGTACTGTACTGTACTAGTGTTCTGTCTTACTGTACTGCACTGGCCTTCTGTCTTGCTGTACTGTACTGTACTAGTGTTCTGTCTTACTGTACTGTACTGGTCTTCTGTCTTACTGTACTGTACTAGTGTTCTGTCTTACTGTACTGTACTGTACTAGTGTTCTGTCTTACTGTACTGCACTGGCCTTCTGTCTTGCTGTACTGTACTGTACTAGTGTTCTGTCTTACTGTACTGTGCTGGTCTTCTGTCTTACTGTACTGTACTAGTGTTCTGTCTTACTGTACTGCACTGGCCTTCTGTCTTGCTGTACTGTACTGTACTAGTGTTCTGTCTTACTGTACTGTACTGGTCTTCTGTCTTACTGTACTGTACTGTACTAGTGTTCTGTCTTACTGTACTGTACTGTACTAGTGTTCTGTCTTACTGTACTGCACTGGCCTTCTGTCTTGCTGTACTGTACTGTACTAGTGTTCTGTCTTACTGTACTGTGCTGGTCTTCTGTCTTACTGTATTGCGCTGTACTAGTGTTCTGTCTTACTGTACTGTACTGGTCTTCTGTCTTACTGTACTGTACTGTACTAGTGTTCTGTCTTACTGCACTGTACTGGTCTTCTGTCTTACTGTACTGTACTAGTGTTCTGTCTTACTGTACTGTACTAGTGTTCTGTCTTACTGTACTGTACTGGTCTTGTCTTACTGTTCTGTACTGTACTAGTGTTCTGTCTTACTGTACTGTGCTGGTCTTCTGTCTTACTGTACTGTACTAGTGTTCTGTCTTACTGTACTGTGCTGGTCTTCTGTCTTACTGTATTGCACTGTACTAGTGTTCTGTCTTACTGTACTGTACTGGTCTTCTGTCTTACTGTACTGTACTGTACTAGTGTTCTGTCTTACTGCACTGTACTGGTCTTCTGTCTTACTGTACTGTACTAGTATTCTGTCTTACTGTACTGTACTATTATTCTGTTTTACTGTTCTGTACTGTACTAGTGTTCTGTCTTACTGTACTGTACTAGTGTTCTGTCTTACTGTACTGTACTAGTATTCTGTCTTACTGTACTGTACTAGTATTCTGTCTTACTGTACTGTACTAGTGTTCTGTCTTACTGTACTGTACTGGTCTTGTCTTACTGTTCTGTACTGTACTAGTGTTCTGTCTTACTGTACTGTGCTGGTCTTCTGTCGTACTGTACAGCACTGGTCTTCTGTCTTACTGTACTGTACTGGTCTTCTGTCTTACTGTACTGTACTGGTCTTCTGTCGTACTGTACAGCACTGGTCTTCTGTCTTACTGTACTGTACTGGTCTTCTGTCTTACTGTACTGTACTGGTCTTATGTCTTACTGTTCTGTACTGGTCGTCTGACTTACTGTACTGTACTGGTCTTCTGTCTTACTGTACTGTACTGGTCTTATGTCTTACTGTTCTGTACTGGTCTTCTGACTTACTGTACTGTACTGGTCTTCTGTCTTACTGTACTGTAATGGTCTTATGTCTTACTGTTCTGTACTGGTCTTCTGACTTACTGTACTGTACTGGTCTTCTGTCTTGCTATACTGTACTGGTCTTCTGACTTACTGTACTGCACTGGTCTTCTATCGTACTGTACTGTACTCGTCTTCTGTCTTACTGTACTAGTGTTCTGTCTTAGTGTACTGTACTGTACTAGTGTTCTGTCTTAATGTACTGTAATGATTTTCTGTCGTACTGTACTGTGCTGGTCTTCTGTTTTACTGTACTGGCTTTCTGTCTTACTGTACTGTACTGGTCTTCTGTCTTATTGTACTGTACAAGTGTTCTGTCTTACAGTACTGTGCTGGTCTTCTGTCTTACTGTATTGTACTGTACTAGTGTTCTGTCTTACAGTACTGTGCTGATCTTCTGTCTTACTGTACTAGTGTTCTGTCTTATTGTACTGTACTGGTCTTCTGTCTTATTGTACTGTACAAGTGTTCTGTCTTACAGTACTGTGCTGGTCTTCTGTCTTACTGTATTGTACTGTACTAGTGTTCTGTCTTACTGTACTGGTCTTCTGTCTTACTGTACTGGTCTTCTGTCTTACTGTACTGTGCTGGTCTTCTATCTTACTGTATTGTACTGTACTAGTGTTCTGTCTTACTGTACTATACTGGTCTTCTGTCTTACTGTATTGTACTGTACTAGTGTTCTGTCTTACAGTACTGTGCTGATCTTCTGTCTTACTGTACTAGTGTTCTGTCTTATTGTACTGTACTGGTCTTCTGTCTTATTGTACTGTACAAGTGTTCTGTCTTACAGTACTGTGCTGGTCTTCTGTCTTACTGTATTGTACTGTACTAGTGTTCTGTCTTACTGTACTATACTGGTCTTCTGTCTTACTGTATTGTACTGTACTAGTGTTCTGTCTTACTGTACTGTGCTGGTCTTCTGTCTTACTGTATTGTACTGTACTAGTGTTCTGTCTTACTGTACTGTGCTGGCCTTCTGTCTTACTGTATTGTACTGTACTAGTGTTCTGTCTTACTGTACTGTATTGGTCTTCTGTCTTACTCTACTGTACTGTACTAGTGTTTTGTCTTACTGTACTGTACTGTACTAGTGTTCTGTCTTACTGTATTGTGCTGGTCTTCTGTCTTACTGTACTGTACTGTACTAGTGTTCTGTCTTACTGCACTGTACTGGTCTTCTGTCTTACTGTACTGTACTAGTGTTCTCTCTTACTGTACTGTACTAGTGTTCTGTCTTACTGTACTGTGCTGGTCTTCTGTCTTACTGTACTGTACTAGTGTTCTGTCTTACTGTATTGTGCTGGTCTTCTGTCTTACTGTACTGTACTGTACTAGTGTTCTGTCTTACTGTACTGCACTGGCCTTCTGTCTTGCTGTACTGTACTGTACTAGTGTTCTGTCTTACTGTACTGTACTGGTCTTCTGTCTTACTGTACTGTACTGTACTAGTGTTCTGTCTTACTGTACTGTACTGTACTAGTGTTCTGTCTTACTGTACTGCACTGGCCTTCTGTCTTGCTGTACTGTACTGTACTAGTGTTCTGTCTTACTGTACTGTGCTGGTCTTCTGTCTTACTGTATTGCACTGTACTAGTGTTCTGTCTTACTGTACTGTACTGGTCTTCTGTCTTACTGTACTGTACTGTACTAGTGTTCTGTCTTACTGCACTGTACTGGTCTTCTGTCTTACTGTACTGTACTAGTGTTCTGTCTTACTGTACTGTACTAGTGTTCTGTCTTACTGTACTGTACTGGTCTTGTCTTACTGTTCTGTACTGTACTAGTGTTCTGTCTTACTGTACTGTGCTGGTCTTCTGTCTTAATGTACTGTACTAGTGTTCTGTCTTACTGTACTGTGCTGGTCTTCTGTCTTACTGTATTGCACTGTACTAGTGTTCTGTCTTACTGTACTGTACTGGTCTTCTGTCTTACTGTACTGTACTAGTGTTCTGTCTTACTGTACTGTGCTGGTCTTCTGTCTTACTGTATTGCACTGTACTAGTGTTCTGTCTTACTGTACTGTACTGGTCTTCTGTCTTACTGTACTGTACTGTACTAGTGTTCTGTCTTACTGCACTGTACTGGTCTTCTGTCTTACTGTACTGTACTAGTATTCTCTCTTACTGTACTGTACTAGTATTCTGTCTTACTGTTCTGTACTGTACTAGTGTTCTGTCTTACTGTACTGTACTAGTGTTCTGTCTTACTGTACTGTACTAGTATTCTGTCTTACTGTACTGTACTAGTATTCTGTCTTACTGTACTGTACTAGTGTTCTGTCTTACTGTACTGTACTAGTGTTCTGTCTTACTGTACTGTACTGGTCTTGTCTTACTGTTCTGTACTGTACTAGTGTTCTGTCTTACTGTACTGTGCTGGTCTTCTGTCTTACTGTACTGTACTGTACTAGTGTTCTGTCTTACTGTACTGTGCTGGTCTTCTGTCTTACTGTATTGCACTGTACTAGTGTTCTGTCTTACTGTACTGTACTGGTCTTTTGTCTTACTGTACTGTACTGTACTAGTGTTCTGTCTTACTGCACTGCACTGGTCTTCTGTCTTACTGTACTGTACTAGTGTTCTGTCTTACTGTACTGTACTGGTCTTCTGTCTTACTGTACTGTACTGTACTAGTGTTCTGTCTTATTGTACTGTGCTGGTCTTCTGTCTTACTGTACTGTGCTGGTCTTCTGTCTTACTGTACTGTACTATTATTCTGTCTTACTGTACTGTACTAGTATTCTGTCTTACTGTACTGTACTAGTATTCTGTCTTACTGTACTGTACTAGTGTTCTGTCTTACTGTACTGTACTAGTGTTCTGTCTTACTGTACTGTACTAGTATTCTGTCTTACTGTACTGTACTAGTGTTCTGTCTTACTGTACTGTACTAGTGTTCTGTCTTACTGTACTGTACTAGTGTTCTGTCTTACTGTACTGTACTAGTATTCTGTCTTACTGTACTGTACTAGTGTTCTGTCTTACTGTACTGTACTAGTATTCTGTCTTACTGTACTGTACTAGTATTCTGTCTTACTGTACTGTACTAGTATTGTCTTACTGTACTGTACTAGTGTTCTGTCTTACTGTACTGTACTAGTATTCTGTCTTACTGTACTGTACTAGTGTTCTGTCTTACTGTACTGTACTAGTATTCTGTCTTACTGTACTGTACTAGTGTTCTGTCTTACTGTACTGTACTAGTGTTCTGTCTTACTGTACTGTACTAGTGTTCTGTCTTACTGTACTGTACTAGTGTTCTGTCTTACTGTACTGTACTAGTATTCTGTCTTACTGTACTGTACTAGTGTTCTGTCTTACTGTACTGTACTAGTATTCTGTCTTACTGTACTGTACTAGTATTCTGTCTTACTGTACTGTACTAGTATTCTGTCTTACTGTACTGTACTAGTGTTCTGTCTTACTGTACTGTACTAGTATTCTGTCTTACTGTACTGTACTAGTGTTCTGTCTTACTGTACTGTACTAGTATTCTGTCTTACTGTACTGTACTAGTGTTCTGTCTTACTGTACTGTACTAGTGTTCTGTCTTACTGTACTGTACTAGTATTCTGTCTTACTGTACTGTACTAGTATTCTGTCTTACTGTACTGTACTAGTGTTCTGTCTTACTGTACTGTACTAGTGTTCTGTCTTACTGTACTAGTATTCTGTCTTACTGTATTCTGTCTTACTGTACTGTACTAGTATTCTGTCTTACTGTACTGTACTAGTGTTCTGTCTTACTGTACTGTACTAGTGTTCTGTCTTACTGTACTGTACTAGTATTCTGTCTTACTGTACTGTACTAGTATTCTGTCTTACTGTACTGTACTAGTGTTCTGTCTTACTGTACTGTACTAGTGTTCTGTCTTACTGTACTGTACTAGTATTCTGTCTTACTGTACTGTACTAGTATTCTGTCTTACTGTACTGTACTAGTATTCTGTCTTACTGTACTGTACTAGTGTTCTGTCTTACTGTACTGTACTAGTGTTCTGTCTTACTGTACTGTACTAGTGTTCTGTCTTACTGTACTGTACTAGTATTCTGTCTTACTGTACTGTACTAGTGTTCTGTCTTACTGTACTGTACTAGTATTCTGTCTTACTGTACTGTACTAGTATTCTGTCTTACTGTACTGTACTAGTATTCTGTCTTACTGTACTGTACTAGTATTCTGTCTTACTGTACTGTACTAGTGTTCTGTCTTACTGTACTGTACTAGTATTCTGTCTTACTGTACTGTACTAGTGTTCTGTCTTACTGTACTGTACTAGTATTCTGTCTTACTGTACTGTACTAGTGTTCTGTCTTACTGTACTGTACTAGTGTTCTGTCTTACTGTACTGTACTAGTATTCTGTCTTACTGTACTGTACTAGTATTCTGTCTTACTGTACTGTACTAGTGTTCTGTCTTACTGTACTGTACTAGTGTTCTGTCTTACTGTACTGTACTAGTATTCTGTCTTACTGTACTGTACTAGTATTCTGTCTTACTGTACTGTACTAGTGTTCTGTCTTACTGTACTGTACTAGTGTTCTGTCTTACTGTACTGTACTAGTATTCTGTCTTACTGTACTGTACTAGTATTCTGTCTTACTGTACTGTACTAGTATTCTGTCTTACTGTACTGTACTAGTATTCTGTCTTACTGTACTGTACTAGTGTTCTGTCTTACTGTACTGTACTAGTGTTCTGTCTTACTGTACTGTACTAGTATTCTGTCTTACTGTACTGTACTAGTGTTCTGTCTTACTGTACTGTACTAGTATTCTGTCTTACTGTACTGTACTAGTGTTCTGTCTTACTGTACTGTACTAGTATTCTGTCTTACTGTACTGTACTAGTGTTCTGTCTTACTGTACTGTACTAGTATTCTGTCTTACTGTACTGTACTAGTGTTCTGTCTTACTGTACTGTACTAGTATTCTGTCTTACTGTACTGTACTAGTGTTCTGTCTTACTGTACTGTACTAGTATTCTGTCTTACTGTACTGTACTAGTGTTCTGTCTTACTGTACTGTACTAGTATTCTGTCTTACTGTACTGTACTAGTGTTCTTTCTTACTGTACTGTACTAGTATTCTGTCTTACTGTACTGTACTAGTGTTCTGTCTTACTGTACTGTACTAGTATTCTGTCTTACTGTACTGTACTAGTGTTCTGTCTTACTGTACTGTACTAGTGTTCTGTCTTACTGTACTGTACTAGTATTCTGTCTTACTGTACTGTACTAGTGTTCTGTCTTACTGTACTGTACTAGTGTTCTGTCTTACTGTACTGTACTAGTATTCTGTCTTACTGTACTGTACTAGTGTTCTGTCTTACTGTACTGTACTAGTGTTCTGTCTTACTGTACTGTACTAGTATTCTGTCTTACTGTACTGTACTAGTGTTCTGTCTTACTGTACTGTACTAGTGTTCTGTCTTACTGTACTGTACTAGTATTCTGTCTTACTGTACTGTACTAGTGTTCTGTCTTACTGTACTGTACTAGTATTCTGTCTTATTGTACTGTACTAGTGTTCTGTCTTACTGTACTGTACTAGTATTCTGTCTTACTGTACTGTACTAGTATTCTGTCTTACTGTACTGTACTAGTGTTCTGTCTTACTGTACTGTACTAGTGTTCTGTCTTACTGTACTGTACTAGTGTTCTGTCTTACTGTACTGTACTAGTATTCTGTCTTACTGTACTGTACTAGTATTCTGTCTTACTGTACTGTACTAGTGTTCTGTCTTACTGTACTGTACTAGTATTCTGTCTTACTGTACTGTACTAGTGTTCCGTCTTACTGTACTGTACTAGTATTCTGTCTTACTGTACTGTACTAGTGTTCTGTCTTACTGTACTGTACTAGTGTTCTGTCTTACTGTACTGTACTAGTATTCTGTCTTACTGTACTGTACTAGTGTTCTGTCTTACTGTACTGTACTAGTGTTCTGTCTTACTGTACTGTACTAGTATTCTGTCTTACTGTACTGTACTAGTATTCTGTCTTACTGTACTGTACTAGTGTTCTGTCTTACTGTACTGTACTAGTATTCTGTCTTACTGTACTGTACTAGTATTCTGTCTTACTGTACTGTACTAGTGTTCTGTCTTACTGTACTGTACTAGTATTCTGTCTTACTGTACTGTACTAGTATTCTGTCTTACTGTACTGTACTAGTGTTCTGTCTTACTGTACTGTACTAGTATTCTGTCTTACTGTACTGTACTAGTATTCTGTCTTACTGTACTGTACTAGTATTCTGTCTTACTGTACTGTACTAGTATTCTGTCTTACTGTACTGTACTAGTTTATTTATTGTACCGTAGGTTGATATATATTTGCAAGCACTGGACATGGTACTTCAGATTTGATTGTTTGACATACGTCTAAGCTGTTCAGATTGACATTGCTAAATATTTAATTGTTTCTTGTTATTTTTCAAGAGAGGTTTTAACCCACAAGGTCATAATTTTGAGCAAGACTGTACTTGTTTTGAGTCCATCTACTGGTAAACTTATAATGAAGTGCTGTTTCTTATGTGTTTATTTTACCCACATTATACTTGGAGTTTACCTGGAGAGGATTCCTGGGGTCAACGCCCCCTCGGCCCGGTTTGTGACCAGGCCTCATGGTGGATCAGGGCCTGATCAACCAGGCTGCTACTGTTGGCCGCATGCAAACCAACGGTTAAAGGCTACTCGTTGATTTCATATATTTAAACATACAACATTATTTTTCTTACTTGTATTATGGCTGTAAAATTATAATTCAAGGTTCTTAACAAATATTTTGGGTGCCACATGGTCACATATTTTTTAAAGCAACCATTAAAAATTATGAGAAAGTATGAGAAAGTATGAGAAAGTAATTCCATGATCTTCTGTGTTTACCACAGGTTGTTAGTATCTATTTATTAACTGATATAGATGTTAGCACAGTGTATCTTGTACCCAGTTGTGGTTTCAGGGGTCGAGTCATAGCTCCTGGCCCCGTTTCTTCACTAGTCGCTACTGGGTCACTCTCCCTGCACCATGAGCCTTATCATACCTCTTCTTAAAGCTATGAATATATCCTACCTCCAATACATCACTTGTATGTCAGGAATACACCTGACCTACAAAATGACGAGTACAAAAAAGTAATTTGAGAGTTTAGCGTAATGGCCATTATTATTTAGTGACAAACTGACAGCGTCACAATGTTGCGTGTTTATCTGTCCTGGCGCCAGGACGTGATTCTAGTTATTAAACATTTCAGATTTGGAATTGAAAGTGTGATTAATGGTCCAGGTTGGACCGAAACGTTGTCATAAGTTTGTTTCTGCTGTGCGAGGATTATTTGTGTATTATGTGTATCATTGAGGCACCAGTGTGATGTTATTCATTGCTGTGATTTCTGATTTGTCAGTGACACCATAAATTGGCCCAGACATTCATTGTAGGTAATTTTCCCAGGATGCAACATGTGTGTTTTACGACCAACTGAAATCTGTGACAATATATTTTATCATATACTAGTTGACGTGGAAGGGAACTTGAGTTACCAGTGGAACCACTACACTAGAAAAATAAAAGGAATCACAGTAAATTCGTGGTGGTGGTTCTCTCTGGTTCAACTCACTGCGTTGACTATTTCGTAGCGTACCTTACGAACCTCTATTTCTCTATCTCTTCATCTATCTCTATCTCTATCTCTTACTTTCTCTTTACTCTTCTGTCACTAAAAAAAACCAGCTTAAAGAACTCTTTTTAACAAATACTTTGTAAAGACAATTCCTGACCAGCCGGGCTGTGGTTTGTACGTCGGTCTCCGTGCTGCCAGCAGTAACAGCCTAGTTGATTAGGCTCTGAGCTACCGCGAGGCCTGGTCATGGACCAGGCAGCGGGGGCGTTGACCCCCGGAATGCCCTCCAGGTATACGTAAATGTCATCTCCATGAATATATACAAGTAATAACACTGGTCATAACACTGGTCATAACACTGGTCATAAAAACACTGGTCATAAAAACACTGGTCATAACAGTGGTTACAACAATGGTCATAACACTAGTCATAACATTGGTCATAACAGTGGCTACAACACTGGTCATAACAGTAGTTACAACGACACTGGTCATAACATTGGTTAGAGCAACAATGGTCATAACAACATGGTCATAACATTGGTTACAACAATGGTCATAACACTGGTCACAACAACACCGGTCAAAACACTGGTCATAACAATGGACACAACACTTGCCATAACACTGATCACAACAACACTTGTCATAACATTGGTCGTAACACTGGTCATAACACTGGTCATAACACTGGTCATAACGCTGGTCATAACGCTGGTCACAACGCGGACATCAACCAAATCTTCGAATGGGCCACTCAAAACAATATGAAGTTCAACGAGGAGAAATTTCAACTACTCAGATATGGGAAACTTGAAGAAATTAAAAATGTGTCAGGGTATACCACAAATTCTAACTATACAATAGAGCGGAAAAGTAATGTGAAAGACCTGGGAGTGATAATATTAGAGGATCTCGCCTTCAAAGATCACAACAATGTATCTATCTCATCCGCTAGGAAAATGATAGGATGGATAATGAGAACCTACAAAACTAGGGACGCCAAGCCCATGATGATTCTCTTCAAATCGCTTGTGCTCTCTAGGCTGGAATACTGCTGTACACTAACTGCGCCATTCAAGGCTGGCGACATTGCAGACCTGGAGAGTGTACAAAGAACTTTCACGGCACACATAAGAACGATAAGGCACCTAAACTACTGGGAACAGTTGAAGGTCCTTGATCTGTATTCCCTGGAACGCAGGCGAGAGAGATACATGATAATATACACTTGGAAGGTCCTGAAGGGATTGGCACCAAACCTGAACACGAAAATCGCTCCCTATGAAAGTAAAAGACTCGGCAGGAGATGCAACATTCCCCCGATGAAAAGCAGGGGCGCCACGAGTACACTGAGAGACAACACAGTAAGTATTCGGGGCCCAAGACTGTTCAACTGCCTCCCAGCATACATAAGGGGGATTACCAATAGACCCCTGGCTGTCTTCAAGAAGGCACTGGACAGGCACCTAAAGTCAGTACCTGACCAACTGGGCTGTGGTTCGTACATCAGCGTGCGTGCGGCCAGCAGTAACAGCCTGGTTGATCAGACCCTGATCCACCATGAGGCCTGGTCTCACACCGAGCCGCGGGGGCGTTGACCCCATGGTCATAACAACACTGGCCATAACAACACTGGTCATAACACTGGTCATAACACTGATCATAACACTGATCACAACAACACTGGTCATAACAGTGGTCGTAACAGTGGTCATAACAACACTGTTCATAACACTGTTCATAACACTGGTCATAACACTGGTCATAACAACACTGGTCATAACACTGGTCATAGCACTGGTCATAACAATGGTCATAACACTGGTCATAACACTGGTCACAACAACACTGGTCACAACAACACTGGTCACAACAACACTGGTCATAACAACACTGGTCATAACAACACTGGTCATAACACTGGTCATAACACTGGTCATAACAACACTGGTCATAACACTGTGCATAACGCTGGTCATAACACTGATCATAACACTGGTCACAACAACATTGGTCATAACACTGGTCATAACAACACTGTTCATAACACTGGTCATAACACTGGTCATAACACTGGTCATAACACTGATCATAACACTGGTCATAACACTGGTCATAACACTGGTCATAACAACACTGTTCATAACACTGGTCATAACACTGATCATAACACTGATCATAACAACATTGTTCATAACACTGGTCATAACACTGGTCACAGCAACATTTATCATAACATTGGTCATAACGCTGGTACAACAACACTGGTTATAACACTGGTCATAACAACACTGGTCATAACACTGGTCATAATAACATGGTCATAGCACTAATCCTAACAACACTGGTCATAACGCTGATCACAACAACACTGGTCATAACAACACTGGTCATAGCACTAATCCTAACAACACTGGTCATAACGCTGGTCACAACAACACTGGTCAAAACACTGGTCATAACAATGGACACAACAC
This sequence comes from Cherax quadricarinatus, assembly GCF_038502225.1. Taxonomy (NCBI): domain Eukaryota; kingdom Metazoa; phylum Arthropoda; class Malacostraca; order Decapoda; family Parastacidae; genus Cherax; species Cherax quadricarinatus. Next base: position 12,933,827 of record NC_091354.1, read on the forward strand.
TTGCCATAACACTGATCACAACAACACTTGTCATAACATTGGTCGTAACACTGGTCATAACACTGGTCATAACACTGGTCATAACGCTGGTCATAACGCTGGTCACAACGCGGACATCAACCAAATCTTCGAATGGGCCACTCAAAACAATATGAAGTTCAACGAGGAGAAATTTCAACTACTCAGATATGGGAAACTTGAAGAAATTAAAAATGTGTCAGGGTATACCACAAATTCTAACTATACAATAGAGCGGAAAAGTAATGTGAAAGACCTGGGAGTGATAATATTAGAGGATCTCGCCTTCAAAGATCACAACAATGTATCTATCTCATCCGCTAGGAAAATGATAGGATGGATAATGAGAACCTACAAAACTAGGGACGCCAAGCCCATGATGATTCTCTTCAAATCGCTTGTGCTCTCTAGGCTGGAATACTGCTGTACACTAACTGCGCCATTCAAGGCTGGCGACATTGCAGACCTGGAGAGTGTACAAAGAACTTTCACGGCACACATAAGAACGATAAGGCACCTAAACTACTGGGAACAGTTGAAGGTCCTTGATCTGTATTCCCTGGAACGCAGGCGAGAGAGATACATGATAATATACACTTGGAAGGTCCTGAAGGGATTGGCACCAAACCTGAACACGAAAATCGCTCCCTATGAAAGTAAAAGACTCGGCAGGAGATGCAACATTCCCCCGATGAAAAGCAGGGGCGCCACGAGTACACTGAGAGACAACACAGTAAGTATTCGGGGCCCAAGACTGTTCAACTGCCTCCCAGCATACATAAGGGGGATTACCAATAGACCCCTGGCTGTCTTCAAGAAGGCACTGGACAGGCACCTAAAGTCAGTACCTGACCAACTGGGCTGTGGTTCGTACATCAGCGTGCGTGCGGCCAGCAGTAACAGCCTGGTTGATCAGACCCTGATCCACCATGAGGCCTGGTCTCACACCGAGCCGCGGGGGCGTTGACCCCATGGTCATAACAACACTGGCCATAACAACACTGGTCATAACACTGGTCATAACACTGATCATAACACTGATCACAACAACACTGGTCATAACAGTGGTCGTAACAGTGGTCATAACAACACTGTTCATAACACTGTTCATAACACTGGTCATAACACTGGTCATAACAACACTGGTCATAACACTGGTCATAGCACTGGTCATAACAATGGTCATAACACTGGTCATAACACTGGTCACAACAACACTGGTCACAACAACACTGGTCACAACAACACTGGTCATAACAACACTGGTCATAACAACACTGGTCATAACACTGGTCATAACACTGGTCATAACAACACTGGTCATAACACTGTGCATAACGCTGGTCATAACACTGATCATAACACTGGTCACAACAACATTGGTCATAACACTGGTCATAACAACACTGTTCATAACACTGGTCATAACACTGGTCATAACACTGGTCATAACACTGATCATAACACTGGTCATAACACTGGTCATAACAGTGGTCATAACAACACTGTTCATAACACTGGTCATAACACTGATCATAACACTGATCATAACAACATTGTTCATAACACTGGTCATAACACTGGTCACAGCAACATTTATCATAACATTGGTCATAACGCTGGTACAACAACACTGGTTATAACACTGGTCATAACAACACTGGTCATAACACTGGTCATAATAACATGGTCATAGCACTAATCCTAACAACACTGGTCATAACGCTGATCACAACAACACTGGTCATAACAACACTGGTCATAGCACTAATCCTAACAACACTGGTCATAACGCTGGTCACAACAACACTGGTCACAACAACACTGGTCATAACAACACTGGTCACAACAACACTGGTCACAACGACACTGGTCATAACACTGGTCATAACAACACTGGTCATAACAACACTGGTCATAACACTGGTCATAGCACTAATCCTAACAACACGGGTCATAACGCTGGTCACAACACTGGTCATAACACTGGTCATAACACTGGTCATAACAACACTGGTCATAACACTGGTCATAGCACTAATCCAAACGACACTGGTCATAACGCTGGTCACAACAACACTGGTCACAACACTGGTCACAACAACACTGGTCACAACAACACTGGTCACAACAACACTGGTCACAACAACACTGGTTACAACAACACTGGTCATAACAACACTGGTCATAACACTGGTCATAGCACTAATCCTAACAACACTGGTCATAACGCTGGTCACAACAACACTGGTCATAACACTGGTCATAACAACACTGGTCATAACACTGGTCATAACACTAATCCTAACAACACTGGTCATAACGCTGGTCACAACAACACTGGTCATAACAACACTGGTCACAACACTGGTCACAACAACACTGGTCACAAGAACACTGGTCATAGCACTAATCCTAACAACACTGGTGATAACGCTGGTCACAACAACACTGGTCATAACGCTGGTCATAACACTGGTCACAACAACACTGGTCATAACACTGGTCACAACAACACTGGTCACAACAACACTGGTCACAACACTGGTCACAACAACACTGATCACAACAACACTGGTCATAGCACTAATCCTAACAACACTGGTCATAACGCTGGTCACAACAACTGGCCATAACGCTGGTCACAACACTGGTCATAACGCTGGTCATAACAGTGGTCATAACAACACTGGTCATAACAACACTGGTCACAACAACACTGGTCACAACACTGGTCACAACAACACTGGTCACAACAATGGTCACAACAACACTGGTCATAACACTGGTCATAACACTGGTCACAACAACACTGGTCACAACAACACTGGTCACAACAACACTGGTCACAACACTGGTCACAACAACACTGGTCACAACAACACTGGTCACAACAACACTGGTCACAACACTGGTCACAACAACACTGGTCACAACAACACTGGTCATAACGCTGGTCACAACAACACTGGTCACAACACTGGTCACAACAACACTGGTCATAACACTGGTCATAACAACACTGGTCATAACACTGGTCATAACAACACTGGTCATAACAACACTGGTCATAGCACTAATCCTAACAACACTGGTCATAACACTGGTCATAACACTGTTCATAACAGTGGTCATAACAACACTGTTCATAACACTGGTCATAACACTGATCATAACGATGTTCATAACACTGGTCATAACACTGGTCATAACAACACTGGTCATAACACTGGTCATAACACTGGTCATAGCACTAATCCTAACAACACTGGTTATAACACTGGTCATAACAACACTGGTCATAACACTGGTCATAGCACTAATCCTAGCAACACTGGTCACAACAACATTGGTCACAACAACACTGGTCACAACAACACTGGTCATAACATTGGTCACAACAACACTGGTCATAACACTGGTCACAACAACACTGATCATAACACTGGTCATAACAACACTGGTCATAACAACACTGGTTATAACAACACTGGTCACAACAACACTGGTCACAACACTGGTCACAACAACACTGGTCATAACACTGGTCACAACAACACTGGTCATAACACTGGTCACAACAACACTGCTCATAACACTGGTCACAACAACACTGGTCATAACACTGGTCATAACAACACTGGTCACAGCAACACTGGTCATAACAACACTGGTCACAACAACACTGGTCATAACATTGGTCACAACAACACTGGTCATAACACTGGTCATAACACTGATCATAACAACACTGGTCATAACAACACTGGTCATAACACTGGTCATAACAACACTGGTCATAACACTGGTCACAACAACACTGGTCATAACACTGGTCACAACACTGGTCATAACACTGGTCACAACACTGGTCATAACACTGGTCATAACACTGGTCACAACAACACTAGTCATAACAACACTGGTCACAACAACACTGGTCATAACACTGGTCATAACACTGGTCACAACAACACTGGTCATAACACTGGTCATAACACTGGTCACAACAATGGTCATAACAACACTGATCATAACAACACTGGTCATATCAACACTGGTCACAACACTGGTCACAACAACACTGGTCACAACAACACTGGTCACAACAACACTGGTCACAACACTGGTCACAACAACACTGGTCATAACACTGGTCATAACACTGGTCATAACAACACTGGTCATAACACTGGTCATAACAACACTGGTCACAACAACACTGGTCATAACACTGGTCACAACAACACTGGTCATAACAACACTGGTCATAACACTGGTCACAACAACACTGGTCATAACACTGATCATAACAACACTGGTCATAACAACACTGGTCACAAAACTGGTCACAACAACACTGGTCACAACAACACTGGTCACAACAACACTGGTCACAACAACACTGGTCATAACACTGGTCATAACACTGGTCACAACAACACTGGTCACAACACTGACCATAACACTGGTCATAACACTGGTCATAACAACACTGGTCACAACACTGGTCACAACAACACTGACCATAACACTGGTCATAACACTGGTCATAACAACACTGGTCACAACAACACTGGTCACAACAACACTGGTCATAACACTGGTCATAACACTGGTCATAACACTGGTCATAACACTGGTCACAACAACACTGGTCATAACACTGGTCATAACACTGGTCATAACAACACTGGTCATAACAACACTGGTCATAACACTGGTCATAACAACACTGGTCACAACACTGGTCACAACACTGGTTACAACACTGTTCACAACACTGGTCACAACACTGGTCACAACACTGGTCACAACACTGGTCACAACACTGGTCACAACACTGGTCACAACAACACTGGTCACAACAACACTGGTCATAACACTGGTCACAACACTGGTCACAACACTAGTCACAACACTGGTCACAACACTGGTCACAACACTGGTCACAACACTGGTCACAACAACACTGATCACAACACTGGTCACAACAACACTGGTCATAACACTGGTCACAACAACACTGGTCATAACACTTGTCACAACAACACTGGTCATAACACTGGTCACAACAACACTGGTCACAACACTGGTCACAACACTGGTCACAACACTGGTCATAACACTGGTCACAACACTGGTCACAACACTGGTCACAACACTGGTCATAACACTGGTCACAACAACACTGGTCACAACACTGGTCATAAAACTGGTCATAACAACACTGGTAATAACAATGGTCACAGCAACACTTGTCACAACAACACTGGTCACAACACTGGTCACAACAACACTGGTCACAACAACACTGGTCATAACACTGGTCACACCACTGGTCACACCACTGGTCACAACACTGGTCACAACACTGGTCACAACACTGGTCACAACACTGGTCATAACACTGGTCACACCACTGGTCACACCACTGGTCACAACACTAGTCACAACACTGGTCACAACAACACTGGTCATAACACTGGTCACAACAACACTATTCACAACACTGGTCACAACACTGGTCACAACACTGGTCATAACACTGGTCACACCACTGGTCACAACACTGGTCACAACACTGGTCATAACACTGGTCACACCACTGGTCACACCACTGGTCACAACACTAGTCACAACACTGGTCACAAAAACACTGGTCACAACACTGGTCACAACACTGGTCACAACACTGGTCATAACACTGGTCACAACACTGGTCACAACACTGGTCACAACAACACTGGTCACAACACTGGTCATAACAACACTGGTCAGTTATCTCCGCCTTAATGAGGGGGTAAACAAGCTTAATTGGCAATCAGGAAATTAATTTCCAGTTAACTCACTCATGAAAATTGAGGATTTTCTCCCGTGAAAAATGATGCTGAACCCATCAAAGGCAGCGGACACTGGCAGGATACATGGACACTGGCAGGATACATGGACACTGGCAGGATACATGGACACTGGCAGGATACATGGACATCCGGAGGATAAATTGGCAGGATACATGGACACTGGCAGGATACATGGACACCCGGAGGATACATAGACACTGGCAGGATACATGGACACCAGGAGGATACATAGACACTAGCAGGATACATGGACACCAGGAGGATACATAGACACTGGCAGGATACATGGACACCAGGAGGATACATAGACACTGGCAGGATACATGGACACCAGGAGGATACATAGACACTGGCAGGATACATGGACACCCGGAGGATACATAGACACTGGCAGGATACATGGACACCCGGAGGATACATAGACACTGGCAGGATACATGGACACCAGGAGGATACATAGACACTGGCAGGATACATGGACACCCGGAGGATACATAGACACTGGCAGGATACATGGACGCCCGGAGGATACATAGACACTGGCAGGATACATGGACACCCGGAGGATACATAGACACTGGCAGGATACATGGACACCCGGAGGATACATAGACACTGGCAGGATACATGGACACCCGGAGGATACATAGACACTGGCAGGATACATGGACACCCGGAGGATACATAGACAATGGCAGGATACATGGACACCCGGAGGATACATAGACACTGGCAGGATACATTGACACCCGGAGGATACATAGACACTGGCAGGATACATGGACACCCGGAGGATACATAGACACTGGCAGGATACATGGACACCAGGAGGATACATAGACACTGGCAGGATACATGGACACCCGGAGGATACATAGACACTGGCAGGATACATGGACACCCGGAGGATACATAGACACTGGCAGGATACATGGACACCCGGAGGATACATAGACACTGGCAGGATACATGGACACAAGGAGGTACATAGACACTGGCAGGATACATGGACACCCGGAGGATACATAGACACTGGCAGGATACATGGACACCCGGAGGATACATAGACACTGGCAGGATACATGGACACCCGGAGGATACATAGACACTGGCAGGATACATGGACACCAGGAGGATACATAGACACTGGCAGGATACATGGACACCCGGAGGATACATAGACACTGGCAGGATACATGGACACCCGGAGGATACATAGACACTGGCAGGATACATGGACACCCGGAGGATACATAGACACTGGCAGGATACATGGACACCCGGAGAATACATAGACACTGGCAGGATACATGGACACCCGGAGGATACATAGACACTGGCAGGATACATGGACACCCGGAGGATACATAGACAATGGCAGGATACATGGACACCCGGAGGATACATAAACACTGGCAGGATACATGGACACCCGGAGGATACATAGACACTGGCAGGATACATGGACACCCGGAGGATACATAGACACTGGCAGGATACATGGACACCAGGAGGATACATAGACACTGGCAGGATACATGGACACCCGGAGGATACATAGACACTGGCAGGATACATGGACACCCGGAGGATACATAGACACTGGCAGGATACATGGACACCAGGAGGTACATAGACACTGGCAGGATACATGGACACCCGGAGGATACATAGACATTGGCAGGATACATGGACACCCGGAGGATACATAGACACTGGCAGGATACATGGACACCCGGAGGATACATAGACACTGGCAGGATACATGGACACCAGGAGGTACATAGACACTGGCAGGATACATGGACACCCGGAGGATACATAGACACTGGAAGGATACATGGACACCAGCAGGATACATAGACACTGGCAGGATACATGGACACCCGGAGGATACATAGACACTGGCAGGATACATGGACACCCGGAGGATACATAAACACTGGCAGGATACATGGACACCCGGAGGATACATAGACACTGGCAGGATATATGGACACCCGGAGGATACATAGACACTGGCAGGATACATGGACACCCGGAGGATAGTCACTGGCAGGATACATGGACACCCGGAGGATACATAGACACTGGCAGGATACATAGACACCCGGAGAATAAATAGTCCCTGGCAGGATACATGGAAACCCGGAGGATACATAGACACTGGCAGGATTCATAGATACCCGGAGGACAGTCACTGGTAGGATACATGGACTCCCGGAGGATACATAGACACCCGGAGGGTAGTAACTGGCAGGATACATGGACACCCGGAGGATACATAGACACTGGCAGGATACATAGACACCCGGAGGGTAAATAGTCACTGGCAGGATACATGGATACCCGGAGGATACATAGACACTGGCAGGATACATAAACACCCAGAAGATACATAGACATTGGCAGGATACATAGACACCCGGAGGATACATAGACATTGGCAGGATACATAGACACCAGAAGGATACATACACACTGGCCTGATATATAGACTGGCAGGATATATAGACACCCGGAGGATACATAGATACTGGCAGGATATAGACACCCGGAGGATACTTAGACACTGACAGGATACATAGACACCCGGAGGATACATAGACACTGGTAGGATACATAGACACCCGGAGGATACATACACACTGACAAGATATATAGACACTGGCAGGATACATATGCACCCGGAGGATATATAGACACCCGAGGATACATAGACACTGGGAGGATATATAGACATTGGGAGGATATATAGACACTGGGAGGATACATAGACACCCGGAGGATACATAGGCACTTGCAGGATACATAAACACCTGGAGGATACATAGACACTGGCAGGATGCATATACACTCAGAGGATACACACAATGGCCGGATACATATACGCCAGGAGGATACATGCATCCTGGCATAATACATACTCACCAGCAGGATATACACAACATACACAGTAAGAATACGCATTGATTTACATGCTACATATACAAAAACACCTTATACACAGGCAAATACATACTGTATATTCAAGGAGGATATTCATAGGAAGGCTATACATATGTACAGGCAGGGTATATACCAGCAGGACACATGTAGATAGGAAGTACACACCAGGTAGGATATGAATATATAAGCAGGATACGTATATAATGGCAGTATATATATATATATATATATATATATATATATATATATATATATATATATATATATATATATATATATATATATATATATATATATATATATATATATATATAATGTCGTGCCGAATAGGTAAAACTCGTGATTTTGGCTTAAATAGCAACGCTGTTTTTGCCGAATAAAGCAAGGGAAAATTTGTGCGTGCAGTAATTTCGCAAAAATCATTCTGAACATAACGAAAAAAAATATATTTCAATGTGTTTGTTTATTATTAAATTACTGTAAACTTATCTAAAATATATTTAGTTGGATTAGGCTAAATTAAATTTCGCTTGTTATAATAAGGTTAGGTAAATTTTCTACGGTACTTTGGGTACAAAATTATTAATTTTTTACATTAACATAAATGAAAAAAATATATATCTTTAAACGTATAAGACAAAAATTTTAGAAAGGACTTAATTTTAAATGAGTTCTTTCTAATTGACCTATTTTACCTATTCGCCGCTCAGTGCGGCTGTTCAAAGGGGTAATGCCTGCTATATTTTGGGCACACATCCCAGCTCTGAGGAGCTGGATGAGATTTTCGCCTTATAATCGGTGATACACACGTAACAACATGTACCGTATATGCCACCTTTATATCAACAATGTATCTCTTAAATCTTCTGTACCATATTATGTAATAAAATATTCCTATTGGTAAAAAAAAAAAAGAATTAAAAGATGGGGTGGTAGGGGAAGTGGAATATTCAAACGGCTTCAGGAAGAAATCCAAATATTCTTCCTTGAAGCCTTTTTATCCACTTCTCCGAGGCTGTGGGTCCCACAATTTACACCAGAGGTGGACCCCATCATATATATATATACATATATATATATATATATATATATATATATATATATATATATATATATATATATATATATATATATATATATATATATATAACAACCACTGTGAAAAGAAAAGTAAACTTCCAAATGCTTTCGTGATTTCTCACATTGTCAAGGTCATGCAAAAATAATAGAACTTCGAATTTTTGCAGACCAGAGTTCATAGATGAAGAAATCTTGAAGATTATGAAATAGCTAGTGATCGAAAGTACCCAAAATACCCAAAATACCTAAATGATAAATCCCTTAAAATTGCTAGAAATACATTTAACAATTTAGCAAGTGACGAACACATTCAACCAAGAATATCTTGGTTCTTACCTTGAAAACTTTCTTGATATCTACCAGGGGGGGGGTTCTGGGGGTCAACGCCCCCGCGGCCCGGTCCTTGACCAGTCCTTGACACACACAGGATGCATAAATAATGCAAAATGCATAAACAGGACCAAAATATACACAGACGTTGAATAAATAGAACTGGGGCTCATATACGCAGGATGAATATACACTGGATACATATTCACGCGCATGATGTTTAAACTCGATATACATAAACAGGGAAGGATACATGCAGATTCAAGATACATACACACAATACATAGGACATATAAGCAGAGAGAGACATAAACATAGTCTGGACACATAAATATAAGTACACACACAGAGACAGGATAGAGGCTATGATACATAGAAGCATATATAAAAAGACACATATATGTCTTACACTCCAGTCTCCTCCTTATTAACCCACCAATCTTCTGCTTATTTACCCACCAATCTTCTGCTTATTAACCCACCAATCTTCTGCTTATTAACCCACCAATCTTCTCCTTATTAACCCACCAATCTTCTCCTTATTAACCAACCAATCTTCTACTTATTAACTCACCAATCTTCTCCTTATTAACCAACCAATCTCCTCCTTATTAACCCACCAATCTTCTGCTTATTAACCAACCAATCTCCTCCTTATTAACCCACCAATCTTCTGCTTATTAACCCACCAATCTTCTGCTTATTAACCCACCAATCTTCTCCTTATTAACCAACCAATCTTCTTATTAACTCACCAATCATCTCCTTATTAACCAACCAATCTCCTCCTTATTAACCCACCAATCTTCTGCTTATTAACCAACCAATCTCCTCCTTATTAACCCACCAATCTTCTGCTTATTAACCAACCAATCTCCTCCTTATTAACCCACCAATCTTCTGCTTATTTACCCACCAATCTCCTCCTTATTAACCCACCAATCTGCTTATTTGCCCACCAATCTTCTCCTTATTAATCCACCAATCTTATGCTTATTAACCCACCAATCTTCTCCTTATTAACCAACCAATCTTCTGCTTATTAACTCACCAATCTTCTCCTTATTAACCAACCAATCTCCTCCTTATTAACCCACCAATCTTCTGCTTATTAACCCACCAATCTCCTCCTTATTAACCCACCAATCTTCTCCTTATTAACCAACCAAACTTCTGCTTATTAATCCACCAATCTTCTCCTTATTAACCAACCAATCTCCTCCTTATTAACCAACTAATCTCCTCCTTATTAACAACCAATCTCCTCCTTATTAACCCACCAATCTTCTGCTTATTAACCCAAAAATCTTCTGTTTATTAACTCACCAATCTTCTGCTTATTAACCCACCAATCTTCTGCTTATTAACCCACCAATCTCCTCCTTATTAACCCACCAATCTACTTATTAACAACCAATCTCCTCCTTATTAACCCACCAATCTTCTCCTTATTAACCCACCAATCTTCTGCTTATTAACCCACCAATCTTATTAACCCACCAATCTGCTTATTAACCCACCAATCTTCTGCTTATTAACCCACCAATCTTCTGCTTATTAACCCACCAATCTTCTGCTTATTAGCCCACCAATCTTCTGCTTATTAACCAACCAATCTCCTCCTTATTAACCAACCAATCTCCTCCTTATTAACCAACCAATCTCCTCCTTGTTAAAAACCAATCTCCTCCTTATTAACAACCAATCTCCTCCTTATTAACCAACCAATCTCCTCCTTATTAACAACCAATCTCCTCCTTATTAACTAACCAATCTCCTCCTTATTAACCAACCAATCTCCTCCTTATTAACAATCAATCTCCTCCTTATTAACAACCAATCTCCTCCTTATTAACCCACCAATCTGCTTATTAACCCACCAATCTTCTGCTTATTAACCCACCAATCTTCTGCTTATTAACCCACCAATCTTCTGCTTATTAGCCCACCAATCTTCTGCTTATTAACCAACCAATCTCCTCCTTATTAACCAACCAATCTCCTCCTTATTAACCAACCAATCTCCTCCTTATTAACAACCAATCTCCTCCTTATTAACAACCAATCTCCTCCTTATTAACCAACCAATCTCCTCCTTATTAACAACCAATCTCCTCCTTATTAACCAACCAATCTCCTCCTTATTAACCAACCAATCTCCTCCTTATTAACAATCTCCTCCTTATTAACAACCAATCTCCTCCTTATTAACCCACCAATCTCCTCCTTATTAACCCACCAATCTCCTCCTTATTAACCCACCAATCTTCTGCTTATTAACCCACCAATCTTCTGCTTATTAACCCACCAATCTTCTGCTTATTAACCCACCAATCTTCTGCTTATTAACCCACCAATCGCCTCCTTATTAACCAACCAATTTCCTCCTTATTAACAACCAATCTCCTCCTTATTAACGTACCAATCTCCTCCTTATTAACCCACCAATCTCCTCCTTATTTATTAACCCACCAATCTCCTCCTTATTAACCTACCAATCTCCTTTTTATTAACCCACCAATCTCCTCCTTATTAACCCACCAATCTCCTCCTTATTAACCCACCAATCTCCTCCTTATTAACCCACCAATCTCCTCCTTATTAACCCACCAATCTCCTCCTTATTAACCCACCAATCTCCTGCTTATTAACCCACCAATCTTCTGCTTATTAACTCACCAATCTTCTGCTTATTAACTCACCAACCTTCTGCTTATTAACCCACCAATCTCCTCCTTATTAACCCACCAATCTCCTCCTTATTAACCTACCAATCTCCTTTTTATTAACCCACCAATCTCCTCCTTATTAACCCACAAATCTCTTCCTTATTAACCCACCAATCTTCTGCTTATTAACCCACCAATCTTCTGCTTATTAACCCACCAATCTTCTGCTTATTAACCCACCAATCTCCTCCTTATTAACCCACCAATCTCCTCCTTATTAACCTACCAATCTCCTTTTTATTAACCCACCAATCTCCTCCTTATTATCCCACCAATCTCCTCCTTATTAACCCACCAATCTCCTCCTTATTAACTCACCAATCTCCTCCTTATTAACCCACCAATCTTCTGCTTATTAACCCACCAATCTTCTACTTATTAACCCACCAATCTCCTCCTTATTAACCCACCAATCTCCTCCTTATTAACCCACCAATCTTCTGCTTATTAACCCACCAATCTCCTCCTTATTAACCCACCAATCTCCTCCTTATTAACCTACCAATCTCCTCCTTATTAACCCACCAATCTCCTCCTTATTAACCTACCAATCTCCTCCTTATTAACCCACCAATCTCCTCCTTATTAACCTACCAATCTCCTTCTTATTAACCCACCAATCTCCTCCTTATTAACCTACCAATCTCCTCCTTATTAACCTACCAATCTCCTCCTTATTAACGTACCAATCTCCTCCTTATTAACCCACCAATCTCCTCCTTATTAACCTACCAATCTCCTCCTTATTAACCTACCAATCTCCTCCTTATTAACCTACCAATCTCCTCCTTATTAACGTACCAATCTCCTCCTTATTAACCCACCAATCTCCTCCTTATTAACCCACCAATCTCCTCCTTATTAACCTACCAATCTCCTCCTTATTAACCTACCAATCTCCTCCTTATTAACCCACCAATCTCCTCCTTATTAACCCACCAATCTCCTCCTTATTAACCCACCAATCTCCTCCTTATTAACCCACCAATCTCCTCCTTATTAACCCACCAATCTCCTCCTTATTAACCCACCAATCTCCTCCTTATTAACCCACCAATCTCCTCCTTATTAACCCACCAATCTCCTCCTTATTAACCCACCAATCTCCTCCTTATTAACCCACCAATCTCCTCCTTATTAACCCACCAATCTCCTCCTTATTAACCCACCAATCTCCTCCTTATTAACCCACCAATCTCCTCCTTATTAACCCACCAATCTCCTCCTTATTAACCCACCAATCTCCTCCTTATTAACCCACCAATCTCCTCCTTATTAACCCACCAATCTCCTCCTTATTAACCCACCAATCTCCTCCTTATTAACCCACCAATCTCCTCCTTATTAACCCACCAATCTCCTCCTTATTAACCCACCAATCTCCTCCTTATTAACCCACCTGCTAATATAATGCTTCACCAACCTCTTCATTACTTGTATTGTTTATCCTTATTTTAACATTATTATCCTGGAGTCGTCACCTTTATTACTCTGGATTAACTTTATTTTCCCTTTCTGTATTGATTATTTATTTTTTACTTGTATTTTTTTGCGTTTTCTTTAGCCTTTTTTTTAATTATGTGTACTTACCTATACGTGTTTGTGGGGGTCGAATCTCGGCCCCTGGTCCCACCTCTTATGTGTGTACTTACCTAGTTGTGGTTGCAGAGGTTGAGTCAGAGTTCCTGGCCCCGCGTCTTCACTGGCCGCTACTAGGTCACTCTTCCCGTTCCATGAGCTTTATAATACCTCGTCTTAAAGCTATGTATGGATCCTGCCTCCACTACATTACTTCCCAGACAATTCCACTTCCTGACAACTCTGTGACTGAAGAAATACTTCCTAACATCCCTGTGATTCATCTGTCTTCAACTTCCAACTGTGACCCCTTCTTGCTGTGTCCCATCTCTGGAACATCCTGTCTGTCCACCTTATCGATTCCTCCCTTAACCTCTCCTCGTAGGACATGCCCCTCAGCTCTGGGACTAGTCTTGTACCAAACCTTTGCACTTTCTCTAAATTCTTTACGTGCTTGGCTAGGTGTGGGTTCCATGCTGGTGCCGCATACTCCAATATAGGCTTAACGTACACGGTACACAGGGTCCTGAACGATTCCTTATTAAGATGACGGAATGCTGTTCTTAGGTTTGCTAGGCGCCCATTTGCTGCAGCAGTTATTTGGTTGATGTGCGCCTCAGGAGATGTGCCTGGTGTAATAGTCACCCCAAGATACTTTTCCTTGAGTGAGGTTTGTAGTCTCTGGCTCCCTAGACTGTACTCCGCCTGCAGTCTTCTTTGCTCTTTCCAAATCTTCATGACTTTGCACTTGGTGGAGTTGAACTCCAGAAGCCAGTTGCTGGACCAGGCCTACAGCCTGTCCAGATCCCTTTGTAGTTCTGCCTGGTCTTCGTCCGATTGAATTCTTCTCATCAACTTCATATCATCTGCAAGCAGGAATACTTCTGAGTCTATTCCTTCCGTCATGTCATTCACAAATACCAGAAACAGCACCGGTCCTAGGACTGACCCCTGTGGAACCCCGCTCGTCATAGGCGTCCACTCTGACACCTCGCCACGTACGATGACTCGCTGTTGTATTCCTGACATGTATTCCCTGATCCACTGAAGTGCCTTCCCTGTTATCCCTGCCTGGTCTTCCAGCTTTCGCACTAATCTCTAGTGTGGAATTAGAGATTAGTGCAAAATCTCTAATTCCTTCATACAGTCCAAGAAAACGCAATCTGCCCACCCCTCTCTCTCTTGTCTTACTGCTGTCACCATGTCATAGAGCTCCAGTAGGTTTGTGACAGGATTTCCCATCCCTGAATCCGTGCTGGTTTTCATAGATAAGCTCATATCTTTCTAGGTGCTCCACCACTCTTCTGATAATCTTCTCCGTGACTTTGTGTTGCGAATAAGAAATTTTTTAAAGAACTTCAGAATGTGGTCTGTTACTATTTATTTCTTATGCAACAAGATTTTTGGATCCGAGTTATTTAAAGGTATTTTAGAGTCTAGGGGAAATAATTTCAACTGGGAAACTCCATAGAATAATATTCAAATTTATTAAAGTATTTAAATACAATACTTTATCTTCTCTTTGTAGTTAAGGTAACTTAATACTTTGTACAATAAATTTACCATATACATTTAGTTCAAAATCATGGAAATGTCACATTAATAAGGAAGTAAAATTATTCTTCCTGTAATTAAGTCTTCATTAACATTTACGTCTTTGTCTTAACAAGACTGTAAACTCAAAATACAGAAGGTACAAGATTTAACAAGACCTTTGAATCTGGCCGTAAAGTTTGGATTACTGAACTGACCAAGAATATAAATATCAAAAGAATCTTTCAGAGCAATGAGGAACAAACTGAGTCAGCTCTAGAGTCCAATTCTCAAAACCATTCAAACTGTACACCGTAAGAGCCAATATACGATCAGTTGTCAGGGCTAGAGCAGGGAGCAGACTGACTACTTGCCAGTCTGTTGACGCGTCGTCAGGTTGGATCAGCTGACCCAACGTCAGCCAGCCGGACATAAACAATTGAACAATTCACCGGATGGTTCCGAGACTTAAACTCTATATACACAAGAAATCCTACCTAACAATAATAATAAAATAATAGTGATAATACCAAAATAGTGATAACAAAATAGTGATAATAACAAAATAGTGATAATATCATGGTATTTTTCATATATTAACAGATAATAATATAACGCCGAAAGTCTCTATTTTAGCTATAAACGGGGACTTTCGCGCTATAATATTAAGTGATGAACATATTCTCTTACAATAGTTAAATAACACAGGATGACCAATTTCGAAGATATAACACTTTGTATATTATACATGTCAGTGACACTGGTCTGTAGTTATTGCTTCGTGTCTGTCTCCTTTTTTAAAAATTGTGGCTACATTTGCTGTCTTCAATACCTTAGGTAGTCGCCCTGTTTCAATATATGTGTTGAAGACTGCTGTTATTGGCACACTTAACGCCTCTGCTTCCTCTCTCAGGACCCATGGAGAGATGTTATCCAGCCCCATCGCCTTCGAGGTATCTAGCTCGCTTAGCAGCCTCTACACTTCTTCCTCGGTTGTATGTATTGTGTCCAACACTCGATAGTGTACCCCACTTCTCAGTCTTTCCGGAGTCCCTTCTGTCTCCTCTCTGAACACTTCGTTGAATCTCCTGTTGAGTTCCTCACATCGCGGTCGTTTCTTGTGATCTCCCTTCCTTCCTTCTTTCCTCAGTTTGATTACCTGGTCCTTGACTGTTTTCTTTCTGATGTGGCTGTACAACAGCTTCGGGTCAGATTTGGCTTTCGCTGCTATGGCATTTTCGTATTGTCGTTGGGCCTCCCAACGTGTGTGTGTGTGTGTGTGTGTGTGTGTGTGTGTGTGTGTGTGTGTGTGTGTGTGTGTGTGTGTATCATTCTGATTGTCTGCCTATCTTGTCCTCCTCTCCCCATCTACTCTCCTCCTCCCTCCCTGTCCTCCATGAACCCCCACTCTAGTTCAGTTCCATCCTCCTCTCCCCTTCCCCTTGATATTTCACAATGTCCCCACTACCTCCCCATCCTCCCATTCTCCCTCCCACCACCCTGCATCCACATCTCTCCCTCCCTCACCCCTCCCTCACCCATCCCTCACCCCTCTCTCATTGAGTAAACACTGGATCCATAGCTGGTATGCCCCCCACATTTAGGCATGCCCCAACCCCGTCCCCTACTCCTACCCCACTACACCTGGTTAGAGAGAGAGAGAGAGAGTGAGTGAGTGAGTGAGAGAGAGAGAGAGAGAGAGAGAGAGAGAGAGAGAGAGAGAGAGAGAGAGAGAGAGAGAGAGAGAGAGAGAGAGAGAGAGAGAGAACATTTAACAGGCAGTTAGTGGAGGCAGTATGGACAACTGGGGGTCATAAGCTGACGTGAAAAGCACTCCACCCCCAAACAAATGACAATCGTCCGGCCTCCTCGTTCAACCAGACTGTGGGGCGCATTCTTCCCTCACCCCTGCAGGAGTACCTCGTCTTACTCACCCCTCAAACTTACTCATTTCCTCTCCCAAGCGCCCCACTTCAACTTCCAAGCGAAGGTATGGAGCATTCGTTCAGTTTTGCTGTGTTGGGTGTAAGGGTTGAAGACCCGGGTTCGGTAGCGTCCGCTGCGGCCGGATTCGTTCTGGCGGGGTCGGTCCTTGTTTGTCATCCGAATTCCTTTATTTGCCACAATATAGGACACCGGATTACAGGTTTTGGGACATTTACACCGAATCCCAGCAAACAGTCGGGAGCACACAAGCCTCCTTGTGGAATTTTTGCCTTCAGAATGTCTCAATTTTAGGCCTCGCTGCGTTGAAGGGGGCCATTGGCCTGTCCGTCGCTCTGTCTGTCCGTTCGTTTGTAAGTTCGTGTGTCCGTCGTTACGCCCCTGCGTTCGACTGACCGACCTGGGGTTCATCTGCTTCGTGAGTCTGTCCGTTCTGTCGTCCACTGGATTTACAGACGTCCTGAACTATCGCCAAAGGTTTTTAAACTTAGTCAATTCTCAGATATCAACATCTTGCGTCATGTGGTGGTTGTGATGGTGGTGGTGGTAATTATGGTTGCTGTGTTAATGGTGGTGGTGGTGATAGTGCTAGTGGTGATGGCGGTAGTGGTGGTGGTAGTGTTGTTGACAGTGTTGTTGGAGGTGGTAGTGTTGTTATTGGTGGTGATGTTGTTTGTGGTAGTGTCGTTGTTGGTAGTAGTGTTGTTGGTGGTAGCTATGGGGTGGTGGTGGCCGTCGTTGTTTAGTAAAGATCCCATTTACATTATTTTTAAAAGTCATCATATGTCAGTTCATCGCTGTTGTCTTGCTGACACCTTAACATACGCTCCAACACTCTCACTGATGCTACCCTGATTAACTCTCTTAACAAAGAAGAGGAAAATTACAAATTTCTCGGAAGTGATAGCAGACGCAATCTTCCCAGAAGGATATCAAATAATGAGAAAAGACAACGTGAAACGAAGGCATCGCATTACTATTAAGGGTGCAGTGGATTTTTGACGGGATAAGAGATGTAAATAGAGAGATCACAGAGCTAGTCACTGATTTCTCTTAATGAGAATAATGTCAACACTGGTAAATAAATGTCTAAACTCTTCTCATACTCTGTTTTGCATATTCTGAGAATGTCTCAATTTATATCACTGGTGACTAAAATGGTCCAGGACCATGATAATGGTCATTTCATAATGGTCCTGGACTGTGATTTACTATCACAGAGCCAGGTGGACCTAAACACCAATCTACCCCCGAGTACCTGTTTCCCGCCTCTCAGACAACCTACCCTGCCTAACCCGTGAGTTCTCCGAGTATTTTATACTTTGTTATCATATCTTCCCTGGTTTTTCTGTTTCCCAGTGTCATTAAACCACATTAAAATTACTAACTACCCTCAGAGTGTCTCCTGACGGTAGTTAGGTTCCTACTGGCCTGGTTGCTCGTGTATGCTGCCTAATTAAGTTAGGCAGCATTCGGTCAGTAGACTGCGTCTTGTTTGTCCAGACCGGAATGGTCCAAAATACGGCGGACCGCATCGTAGATCAATCTGGTCTTAAATAACAAGATATTTCCAGTAATAACCGGTTTCCCTTCCCTCCATTATTTCAGTCAGATACATATTTTCCCCACTATCTCAAGCAAGTACCTATTTTTCCCAATTAAAGTAAATACCTATTTTACCCCATTTATCTCTAGTGAATAATTTACGTCATTATCTAGAGCAAATACCTGGTTACCCCATTATCTCAAAGAAATACCCATCTGTCCATTATGTTAAGCAAATACCCATTTTCATCCCATTATTTGGAGGAAAAATTACTATTTTACCCCATTATCTCGAATACCTATTTTACCCCATTATCTCAAATACCTATTTTACCCCATTATCTCAAATACCTATTTTCCTGGCTATTCAATTATTCAGTCTTCCATATTTTGTTCTCACCACATTTCCTGTACTCGTGGTACACCTCCCCAGTACAATGTTCTCAACACGCTGAGTACAAATAGATGAGGTGTGTCTGTACTCTGAGTGGTGTACTTGTACTAAAGTAGAAACTCGCCCGTCCAAGGTTTGATCCTGGCTGGCTGACTGACTGGTTGACTGACTGGTTGACAGACTGGCTGAGAGACTGGCTGAGTTAGCTTCCTGACTGCCTGAGCGACTGTCATCTGTGTAAATGCAGGCTTGAATCCCTCTCTATTAAAATTATGAAGGTATAAAAAGGTTTGAACTCCACGTCAGAAGGGATTAGGCGAAGGTCGTGGAGCATACAACGGGAGTGGCCCCACTGTGGAGGGAATAACACTGGAGTGACGGCAGTGTGGAGGGAGTGACACTGGAGTGAGTGACAGCAGTGTGAGGCAGAGAGTGCTGTCTCAATAGGACTTACCTCTTGGTGTAAACACTCGCTAAACATTGCCTCCAAATCGGCTGTAAACATTGCATAACGCAGTTGAAATCCTGGTCTAAACACAAGTCCCAAACGCGGCTCAGATACTGACTTAAAGAATGGCTAAGCCTCTGCCGTTCCCCTCATTAAATTCATTACTCTCGTTTGATAATCAGTCTTCATTTAGATTAGGTTAGATAAGGTTTGTCAGGAAACAGGACAAGTGTTTCCTGACTCGGGTCTTAGTTATATGATGACCCACAGCTGGAGCTTTTGATCATCTGACCGAGGCCTTCCACTGGCTTACCGGTCCACCGCTTTAAAAATCATGGTTATGATCATAATCATTAGATTCTTATTATCTGGCGCTGTGTACTGGCGTGCAGAGTCCTCGCTTCCAGTTCCTTGACAATGTTTCAAAGGGACGAGAGGTGGGATTGGGAAGGTGGGGTTATGGGGGTTCTCAGGGGGTTAGGGGGGTTATTGTTCTGGGAAGGTCAGGGTTATGAATGTAGATGAGGGAGAGAGGGAGATAGGGAGGGCGAGAGGGAGGGCGGGAGAGATGTGGTGTGTAGTTGACAGTGTGTTAAAAGGGAAAAGGGAGACACTTGAGGTGTGAGTCGGGATGTTTCTACTCATTACCTTCCAATGTTTCTCATTACTGTAAGACACATGTGCAACAGTTGGGTATCTTTACTGATTTAACATTTCGCCTATATAGTAGGCTTCTTCAGTCAAATACAAAGGGAGTAGTAGTAATGAAATAAAGATGATGTAATCAGTCCATCAACCTTGGATAAGAAGTATTTGAGGTGGTCAGTCCCTCAGCCTGGATTTGCTTTGTGTTTCCCATTGAAAATGCTTTTCTCTGAGAAACCGAGTAGGGTAAGACAGGCTAAGACCCTGGGTAACTTTTACAAGAGAGTGGACAAATAAATGAGTGGGAGGGGCTGGGTTTGATTGGTGTCGTGGGTACGGAAGCAAGTTCTTGGGTACCTTTGGGAAGGGGTTGGACAAATACATTGGTGATTTTGATAAGGACCTGCCTTGTATGGGTCAGTCGGCCTGGTGCATTCGTGCTGTGTGTTTACTCACCTAGTTGTGGTTGTACAAGAATGGTACACAATACCGACGAGATGAAATTGAGACACATGTGCAACATCTGGGTATCTTTATTGTAGACGTTTCGCCATCCAGTGGC
The DNA here is from genome assembly GCF_038502225.1 of Cherax quadricarinatus. Taxonomy (NCBI): domain Eukaryota; kingdom Metazoa; phylum Arthropoda; class Malacostraca; order Decapoda; family Parastacidae; genus Cherax; species Cherax quadricarinatus. The sequence goes on from NC_091354.1 coordinate 12,955,446, forward strand.
TTTATCAATACAAATTCCAGGACATAACTTGAAGACAGTAGAACTATGTACAGAAGATTAGGTAATCAGTCCCTCAACCTAGCAGTAGGTGCGAAGAGCACCGTAGTCGTGGAGATTCTGAAGCAGAAGCAAGGCGCCTGACGCTTATATAGTAACGTCAGGTGGAAATGGGACGGGTAGCAGACGAGGGCATAGTCACTGGTAGGTGGGATTCCCCAGTGGAAGTAGGTCCTACCCAAAGAGATGGGTTAGTAGTAGTAGTAGTTGTCGTAGTCGTAAAGGTTATGTACATGTCCTACAATAAAGATACCCAGATGTTGCACATGTGTCTCAATTTCATCTTGTCGGTATTATATACCATTCTTGCACAACTTGTCAGACACTGCAACATCATGGAATCTTGATTCTGAGGACATGTACATAACCTTCACGACTACGACAACTACTACTACAACTAACCCATCTCTTTGGGAAGGACCTACTTCCACTGGGGAATCCCGCCTACCAGTGACTATGCCCTCGTCTGCTACCCGTCCCATTTCCACCTGACGTTACTATATAAGCGTCAGGCGCCTTGCTTCTGCTTCAGAATCTCCACGACTATGGTGCTCTTTGCACCTACTGCTAGGTTGAGGGACTGATTACCTAATCTTCTGTACATAGTTCTACTGTCTTCAAGTTATGTCCTGGAATTTGTATTGATAAAGCCACTGGATGGCGAAACGTCTACAATAAAGATACCCAGATGTTGCACATGTGTCTCAATAGTTGTGGTTGCATGGGTAGAGTCACAGCTCCTGGCCCCGCCTCTTCATTGGTCGATACTGTGTGTAAACCATGACTTCAAAATTTCCCTACATTGCTGCACTTAAGAGACTTACACATTATATACAAGGTAAACACTTGCGTGATGAATATTTACGACCTGGCAAGACTTGACAGCTGTCCTGCCTGCAGCCGCTCTTGACAACGTTGACTAATAGTGACAAACCTCCAACAAGGTAACTGGAACAGCTGCACACAGCTGTTCCAGTTACCTTGAGTTACTTTTGAGAGGGACCTGCCCTCCCAAAGCAACCTACGTCTCACCTCCTGGCACTATATAAAGGCTCCATCCTGTCACTTCAACTTCATATTGTTTCAGACAACGGAACAATGCTCTTCTCCAGACTGAGGGACTGACCACCTCAAACCTTTAAGGGTGATGGACTGATTACATCGTCTTCAAGTATCTTCTGCTTCTATCAACTTTTCTGTACTCGACTGAAGAAGCCTACTGTGTATGCGAAACGTTTCGAAATAAAGATACCTAACTGTTGCATATGTGTCTTACCTAACAATCCAATTACCTTGTTGGAGGCCTAAGTTGTAGGCCTAAGTTCATCAAGTTAAGCTGTGATGGAGGCCTACATTGTATTCTTACTGTAGGCCTACATTGTATTTTTACTGTAGGCATGCATTGTATTTTTACTGTAGGCCTACACTGTATTCTTACTGTAGGCCTACATTGTTTTTTACTGTAGGCCTACATTGTATTCTGACTGTAGGCCTACATTGTATTTTTACTGTAGGCATACATTGTATTCTTACTGTAGGC